>NC_056746.1:523445208-523745208 GCF_019279795.1 Protopterus annectens
GTATTGTACAATATATACAGTAATTTCTAAAGTGGGTCAATCTTCATTAAATCTTGAGAGAGGAAAAGAGACTTGGAGAGGAGATAGGTTAGGTGATATGTTCAGCAATGAAGTATTTGGCTTGGATGAAGTGCTTTTTGAATAGCATTTTGAACTTGGAATAAGTGTTGATTTCCTTTATGTCGATGGGGGTGAGCTTGTCAAAGAGTAGGTGTCTGATAGGAGAAAGCATATGTAGTGGTACATAATTTGGTTCTAGGGTAATAAGAACTGATGTGCCTTGTGAGTAGTATCACAGGTTGTATGAGGAGTTTTTTTCATGAAGTCTAGCTGCAAGGGAAGTGTGGTTTTGTGTGTGTGTGTGTGTGTGTGTGTGTGTGTGTGTGTGTGTGTGTGTGTGTGTGTGTGTGCGTGTGTGTGTGTGTAATTGGAAGTAGTTTGTAGAGCTGGGATACTAAACGTTGGTTAGATCTTTGTTTTACAGGCAGCCGTTTGGCTTTTTCTATGGTGATACAGTGACACTAACAGAGAGGCGAGTTTGTAATGATTTGGCAAATGCTGTCAGAGATCGTCTGGAGTATTGCAATGTTTTTCTTGGAAGCAGAAGCAAAAATTGGAAACCCATATTCAAGATGAGAAAGGAGGACTCCTTTGCCAATGACTGGTTGGGATAGAAAAGGGGGAAATCTTTTTGGCCCTTTGATGGCCCCTGTTTTTTGCCTCCACTGTGACAATCTAGCCTCCATCTCCTATTGGCCTCTTAATTGATACACAGCCACTAATTTACTAGGGTGAAGGGTGAGGGAAGCAACCATCACCAGTTAGGGTTTAGGAGATTTTACTATATGCTGCTAATACCATTATTTGTCAGAAGCACGTTGCAATGCTATCTATGCAGAGCCAGTTTGGGTACATGCTTCCTCACGCCCACAGTGCTCATCTGAACTTCTGTGTACTCCCTGGCAGACTTGTACTCAAAACAGATGCCCCTTTTGTAGGGGCTGTACTTTGGGCTGTCTCCTCAGGTACTCTTGCTGTAAGATTTTACCATTTTCCACCCCCATCCCCAGTATGTATGATGTGACGTTGACCACTCCTCTTCAACCCTTTTTAGCCAGCTTCTTTAGTGCATAGGCTGCTAGTAGAAATGCAGTCATGTGTGGTATGGTCAGGGCCAGAATCTCTAAGCCACACAACTGAGTCAATGTAAGGGCACATTTTTAAAATGACCATTTGCATTAAGGTTTCTTAGTCTCATGGACTGTGTCACTGTGAGTAATAAAAATGGTACTGCAGCTGGAGGGTTAAGCCTCAGTGGTCTGGGTAAGAGTTACTGGGCAGGCTTCATTAAGTATTTGTAGAACTCATGCAGTGTCATCCAGGCATATCATCACCATCCTAAATTGTAGCAATGCATAATCCCAATCTTTGTGATATCAAAAGGTTCTAAATGCAAGGTGTTTTGAGTTTTCTGTGAAGATGGGCCACATTTACGTCACACTTGCCTGTGACTATTTCCAGAGAAAGGCAGGTATAGCAACTAATCTAAGAGATGCTTATTGGCTTGTTTAGCATATATTCCTCCTTTATAATCATTTGCATGCCCAGATGGAACAGTTCATCCCTTTGTTACTGTTTTTATCAAGTTCTTCCTGAGTTCATATAGCAATATATGTGAAGCACAATGTTTGTTATGTTAATACAGTTTGATTACTTTTATATGAATGTAGATTTGCCTGTGTCACAGGTGATAATTCAATAAAGGTGTTTGGGGGAAAAAAATCCTTTCTGAGTTCTTTTGCATACGTGCAAATGATACCTGGTCAGGTAGTGGAAGTTGGGAGGTTTGTAATGCCCTTCAGTACATGGGGTGCTCCACTGTGGTGATGTGGTTAGGAGTACAGTGGCAGGTCACATTGCCAGACAGCTAGTCAAATAGAATGCTATGCTAATACAGTCTTTTTGTAGCCCACATTGCATAGCAGATATTGGGGGGGGGGGTGAAATGATTAAAATATGTTGAGTAATAATGCCTGGAAGAATGGGCATTACAGGAAAAGAACAAACCACCTAGGGTGTTGTGAGGCCCAGCAGACAGAAGGGCTTCCCACCCCTTGGAAGCCCCATTATTATTTCCCTGTAATCCCTACAATGTTAGGTATTAGTGTTCTTAGCAGACAATCTCTGTTGTTTTTGTTGTTCTTTTTAGTGTGTGTGTGTGTGTGTGTGTGTGTGTGTGTGTGTGTGTGTGTGTGCGTGTGTGTGTGTGTTTTCTTAAATAATTATGCAGTAATATTTAGTCACGGTGCCACAGTAACCTCATTATATAAGTATAGTACTAACTAGTTATATTACCTTTTTTTTGCACTGGTATAAAATTTGTTTAGTAAGTACATGTGTATACCTGTTGCTATACTTTAAAAACTCCAGGAAGGTCATGGGCATTCAGAAGCCATGTAGATGAAACGCTGGTATGTCCTTAAGGGGTCATTTGTTTATATCCCATTGGCCTCCACTGCAGGTGGTTTAAAGGAGAACCGCACCCAAAAACTGAAAAAAACATGTTTTTCAGCAAATCTTGAACTTTTCTGCATTGTTAATGCCTCTGTATCAAAGTAAATGGTTACTGCTATTTTCTAATTTGATCTGAAGGAAGCAGCCATGGCTAGCATTAGTTTGTTTTACAGTCAATGGTTTTGCCTTCCTCATGTCATGTTGAGGAACAGAAATAAATACTTAAGATGTGGGGATCTTTTACTGTAGTTTTCTCCCTCTGTCATCAGTTGACAACATTGCTGTGGCTGCTTACTTTTCACTGACAGCATCAATGTGCATTTTTAATTACTTTGTTTCCTTTGATTTTCATTAGTGGCCATTTCTTTTACAGCATTTTAGGAAATGTTTGAATGATGGGCTTGAAAATGTAGCTGAGTTAATTGTTCTTTTCTAAGTAACAACTGTAGTTCAGTGTTCGTGTGAGAAATCTGACCCCTATGATTAATAGGTGTTACTTGGGCTGAGATAGTTTGTGTTCCATTCACAGTTTTAAATATTGGAGGCAGAATTAGTCTTTAATGTTAATTTTCTTTTCCCAGCTCCAGAAGAAACATGCACTTTTGCAGAAATTATAGTGTAGAAAAAATGCAAAATCATATACTGACACAAAGTAAGACAGGTTAGCATACTTGCTTTCTCTCTTTGTGGCCCTGAGTTTTATTACAGGAAAAGACATTTGCATCTGAAAACTAAGCCTGAAAGCCTTGCCTTTGTCCATACTCCAGGCTACATCATTTATCTGAGGCATGATGCTGGCAATCTGTAACTGATAAGGCACATTTAAATGTCAGTTTTCTTTATGGCTCTGTTGGGATAAGTGACCTAAGTTAATTACTGTGCCACTGTTAGTAGCTGTTGTGATGTAACAGATGAGACAGATGTGGGAGAGAAAGGCAAACATAATTATTAAATTGTTTTTTTTTTCTGTATGTGAAGTTTTTAGTCTTGGATTACAGGGAAGGAAAATACTTTTTGGCAAGAAAAACTTGACTTTTTGGTGGAGTTCTCCTTTAAGTTATTACACATCGAAGACTCTGCCTAGCTGGGTCTTTTTTTTTACTGAATGGTGTACCTGTGTGACCCTTTATACTTTGCTTTTTGCTATACTTTTGCATCAACTGAATTAATTCCCTTGGACCTGTATATTTAAGATAATAGGAGAATGCAGTGCAGTTCTTACAAACAGTTTTGCTCATTACTGCTCATCCACAGGAATTCTAGCTCCTGGCTGCAATGTGCCATTTCTGGCAATATCAAACAGAAGTAAAGATGACTCAGACTTATGTCCTGAGACTGAAAAAAATATTTGGTGTATTTGATGGCTGATCATTTTACTTCAGACAGCAAAAACAGCACAGACAGCATAGAAGGATTAGACCATTTTTAATAGCAACTGTGAGTCTAGGATTGTATTAACAACTGTGTAGGAAAGGAAAACACTGCCCCTTGCCTGGAGATTGAACTCATGACCTATGTATTTCATGCAGCTGTCACTGTCACTGTACCAAAAGGAAGTCTCTGGACAGTAGATTTCCTCCAGAGCAATGTCTCCTTTCAACTAGGAAACCACCAGGAAAGGTGAATTTTTGATCACAAAAGTATTCAGTGCAGTACTGGGTGTACTGATTTTAATCCCCAGACAAGCAGCACTGTTTTCCATTGTTCAGCTGTTATTACAGTACTAGGCTCATTGTCTGTACTACATTGGATGCCTTTTTTAATTAAAAATCACTAGGGCCTTTCCAGAGGAATGATATGCTTAGATTTAAAGTTACAAATGGAGCCATTGTATTTGATGATCTGTCTGATAAGGGACGTGTACAGTGATAAGATAACTTCTTGGGATCTTGAAGACATACCCTTAAAAGTTAACTGAGCCAGACAGAAGAATAACCTGACTTTGGAAGAAACATGATGATTGAAGGAGAGAGAATTGTCTACTTAAGTACCCTGGGCTCTTATGACTGTATTTATTTGAACAGGAGTACCACTTACAACGTATGAGGTGCAAACGGCTTTTTTACCAAACACTACGATACTACACTTTTTTGCATTTAGCTTGAAACAGATTTCTCAGGTCTTCTCTGCACACTGGAAAAACAGGACACTAGAAACGTTGGACTGATGCCTTTGGTGCACTTTAGTAATGGTAATGAATATATATGACTGGATGTCTGCCAATAGGAAGAGAGCCTAGCACTGATTCTTGTGGTATCCCACTAGTTACAAACTTATGTTGAGAGAGAGTACCAGCATCTCTTACAATTTAGGATTTGTTGGATTGCCAGTTTGCAATCCGGTAGGGAATATAGGATTTATATAAGTTTGTCTCCCTAGGCTATCTCAAGATGAGCAGCCACCACAGAGTAGCCACTGTCCACAGCCTCTGGTTCAGGAGATGGGATCTGCTCTTCATAAAACTGAACAGAGTGGGGTCTAGATTAATCAAGTTGCTGATATTTGTTTAGTTTAAGTTTTAGTTAGAATCGAATAGGCTCTTGACCATTGCGTTCTCACCTTTTTGTTTGCATTCTGTTGTGATTTGGGTTTGGGATTTTTTAGTGGGATGTGTACTCAATGTAGTGAGTGTCAGCAATTTGTAATTTTCATATTTCTAAATGTAATTTTATATATATTTATTTATTTTTATTTGTTTTACATTTGTTTACTGGGTTAGTCCGATTAAGCTGAGTGGCTCATTTTCAGCGGAGAGCAGGGGAGAAAAGCTCCACAGTGAAATGCAATTTTTATAAAAAAAAATAAGGAATTTTAGATAATAAAACAATCATAATTATGCAATAAATACGTATAATGTGAGTTTAATTTTACACTAGTAGTTGGGAAGGAGGCTGTGACAATAATAAACATAATACCAATACAAATGAATATAGAATGTAGAATTCTTGGGCTTTTCTAGAAAAGGTGGGTTCCGTCCCATTCAATGCTGATAGTTGCCTCTTGACGATTGATGTGGTTGATCTATATTCATCTATATCCCACCTCGTGGCAGTCGAGTGGATTCAATTGGAATTGGGCTTCCATCATGCTCCGACAGAAGAGATCTCACTGGTCAGTGAGTTATTGGATATTATTCTCACTTGCAACTTTTTCTCATTCAACAACCGGTGGTTCCATCAATTGGTTGGTGTTCCCATGGGATCACCTTGTGGAGCCGGCGTGGCGAATTTAGTAATGGCCCATTGGGAGAGGGTGTTCATTTTATGCAATTTCCTAGTCCAAGAGAAAGTGTCATTATGCACTAGGTTCTTGGATGATATTTTTATCATCCTCAATGGTTCACAAGATGATGCAAATACCTTGGTGACTTTTTTAATGGTTCTACCGAATTCTTGAAATTTACATCTAATTTTGCAACTGATAAGATAGCCTATTTGGATGTAGAAATTGAGAAAGATAGGACCATGAATCGCTTTGTGGCTAATATACATCGGAAGCCGACATTTTCAAATTCATACCTACACTTCGATAGTGAACATCCAATCCACCAAAAGAGGGCTATCGTGAAGAGCCAATTTGTTCGAGCGGCCCGCATGATTTCAGAAGATAAAAAATTTTATGACGAGTGCAGGTTTATCGCTGACATGTTTGTTTGTAGAGGGTATCCTGCAGATTTCGTCACAGATTTAAGCTTGGAAGTGCAAGGTAAGAGGGCCAATGGTCATTTTAGCCCCATTTTGGGGAACTTGAACAGCGGGTCATCAGGCTTGCCTCGTCCTGCTCGTGAGTCCGATAACTTCAACTATAATTTTATAATTACTTACAACTTGGACGCAACTGACATTGCGTCCATCATAAGGAAGAATTGGTGTTTATTAACCACTGAGTCAACAGGAGTACCTGGGCTGGCATTGTACCCTAAGGTCACTTTCAGGAGGGGCCGTAACATCAAAAATATTTTGGAGTCTAAAATATCTGGTACCTCCCCCAGATCTGGGATGTACAAGTGTAACATGTGCAGGTACTGTAGATATGTTAAAGCAAGCACAGCCTTTTCCATTAAGGACAAGAAGTTTCTTATTCAAGGAAGATTCAATTGTGCTAGCAATCGGGTGGTATATTTGGCCCAGTGTTCTGTTTGCCCTGGCTTCTATGTTGGCAAGACCGACAGGAAGCTACAAGAACGGTTATACGAACACTTATATGCCATCAAGATGGGGAAAGTAGACAATGCACTGGCTAAACACATTCTAGGCAACCCAGGTCATGAATTTTCATTTTTGGTGATTGACCAACTTTGTGATGAAGGCACAGGGGGTCCTGATTCTCTGAGACTTGAATGCAAGGAGTTGATGTGGCAACTCAAATTGGAAGCTTACCACCTACCTGGACTAAACAGCATGCTTTCTATTAGTTGCTTTCTTAAACTGAGAAGCCTAGTTAGGTGAAGCTTCTTAGACTGATTTAATCCCCTTGGGAATGACCACCTTTTTAGCTATTTTATGGGGATTGTTTCTTTCTTCATTTTTTGATTGTTAAAATGGTTTAGTGCTACTTTGTTATTATTGGTTTTATTATTTTTTAATGTCTTTATCAATGGTTACATTGTGGTCCATTATTTTAAGCGGGGGATGTGTAGTTTGATCATTCATCAGAATAGTCTTTTATGTAAGGGACGTCAGCCTCCTAGTACCGGCCGCTACACACAATATACAATCAATATATATTATATAACTTACTTTTTTTTTATTTTTTTGCTACTAGTACTGCTACTATTATCAGATGGTTATGATAACAACATAACGATGTTAAGCATACATTTCCAAGGTATACTCATAGATGTATTTTGTATATTTTATATCAACTCATGGTTTGTAGTCTTCCATCGAGTTGTGTTACCATCTGAATGGCATTTTGATTTATTTACATGGCTTTTTTAAAACAGGCGCTACACACATATACTTTTCCTGGGTTTACCACTTGTGTGTTTATAGTGTCTACCAGGTATTTAAGATTGTATACATGCTATGTTGGTGGCGTAAATTTAGAGTATTAGTTTGATTACAAATATTCAGGGCTGGTCATGTTGATCTTATACAAATGGTGATGCACAGTTTTTCTGTGGTTAAGTTTTTTTAAGTGCATTGATGTGCAATTTTCAGGTGTGTCCACAAGGGGGAGTGTTTGAGTGGAGCTATGATGCTTAAATAATGGGACAGATGTATTGTTCTTTGTTTTTAGTTTGCTTTCTGAAGAAGTTGGTGCAGAGCGCCGACGAAAAGCTTGGTTTTAAGCTTAATAAAATTCCTTTTTGATATTTTCGTTTATTGGCATTCTTTACAGACAGTTTTTGGATTATTAGGAGTCCTGAATATAACCTCTGGATTACTAGGAGCTTTTTAGAGGTGCAGCGACCTGCAACGGTGGTATTTATCAGTTTGGATTTTTTAAATGAAATAAGTTAAAGCAAGTGGGGAACAGCTACAGCCATTCTCCAGCATAAGGGAGGACCTTCCACAGACCAAGGCAATTACAGACCCATAAGTTTGACCAGCCACATATGCAAGGGCATGGAAAGACTTATCATGAAATTAATCAACTATGACATAGGGAACCTCAAAACACTGGATCCATCTCATTTTTTTTTATTTGTCAAGGGCAGCTGATGCTTACTCAACCTAGTAGATTTTTTGAAAAGGTCACCAAAGCAATGGATGAAGGCAAATGGTGCAAACAGCATAGCTTGACCTTACCAAAGCTTTTGACACAGTTCCCTACTCATTCATAACAGGAAAGCTAAATGAACTGGGAAGAAACGTCTTTGCCTCCAAAAGGATTGACAACTGTCTCACAGATAGGATGAAGATAATCAGTATATGGGAAGTCACCTCCACAAAGAGACAGTCACCAATTGAGTTCCCCAGGGATCTGTGCTGGGACCTCTCCTGTTTAGCATCTACTTTTCTGAAGTAAAAGCCATTACCAAAGGGCTCTGGCTGACTGAGTTTGCAGATGACTGCAAGCTAGTAGCAGTCATTGAATCCCCAAATGACTTAGCCATCCTGCAGGAAGGTTTGTCTGAAATAAATAACTGGTGCCAAAATCATGGACTGAAATTAAATGCCAAAAGTGCATTACTGTATTCTTTGGAAAATCATCTACCCGAAGAACTACCACACTGAGAATATGCCCTTAAGAGCTGACCCAGTTGTTTTGGATTTGGGAACTTATGTGGAGAGTGACCTAACATCTAACCAATATGTGTCTATTGTAAGAAAGTCCTTTTATATTGCACAGCTTATAAACAAACAGATTGTGTCTAGATCTATGGATTTCATTGCCCCTTTTTACTCAGCCTTCATTAGGCCAGTCATTGAATATAATGCCCCCTTTGGCATGTATCTGTCCAGATACATACAACAACTGGAATGCCCACAGAGATATCATACTAATAGGATGAAAGGCCTAAACAACATAGCTTACATGGTCTAACTCAAAGTCCTGTCACTATACTCTGTATCCTACAGATTGCTAAGTGGTGACCTGTGTCTGGCATACAATGCATCCTCTGACTCATTACTGATGGATTTATGACATATCAGCAAGTCAAATAGCATCAGAAATACTCACTTTAGGGATCTAAATACCTTCTGCAACATCAGCACAATGGTTTGGAGGGACAGGTGTGTCTCATAGAGGCTACAGCTGTTGTGGAACAGACTCCCCATCTACATAAAACAAAGTTCATCCCTGTCCATATTCAAGTGCAACTTAGATCTATAGATGGGAAACAGGAAATTTACCCCAGAACTGTCCCCTGTACTACTAATGGACAGAGGCAGCTCCAAAATGCTTTATCCCATGCATGGCTCCCCTCAAATTATCTATGGTATGATTCCACTTATTCTAATTAGGGTTAATATGTAATTATCAACCATGGGATGGGTAAGACCAATCTAAACCTATCCCATTTGGTTAATTTTGAGCACAAAAAGGGAAACTGGCTAGGCTTAAAATTGCCTGCAAGGGAAGCTAGCCTAGTAGTTAACTATGAACCTAAGAACCTACAAATGAGGAGAAATCTGGATCTGGACATTTTTGGATGGTGACACTATCTTGCTTTGTAGCCTTGGATAAAGCAGTCAAGTGAGCTGAATAAAATATATATTTTCAGTTACTACTTTGTCCAGTGCTATGAAAATAAATCTGGTGTAAGCAGTGGTCAGAAGCGGGGATATTATGCACCAACTAGCTATACCTCTAACTTATATTGCAAGAGTATTACAATGTAAACAAGTGTGGTTAAAAAACAGCCTTAAAGAGAAGTAACTGTATTTCTGTAGCATTTAAAGTGACTGTTTTCATGTCTGGGCAACTAAAGCCAAGAGTCTTGAAAATAAAGTTTCCTTGTGGTATTTTTCCCTGTCCTGAGAAATAAAGTCTGTGCACTTGTCACATTTCAAGCTAGTGAATGGACTAGAGTTACCCAGAAGTGAGATGTGTGCATCATTTGCAGTTGCCAAATACAGAACTGTGTTTGTGTTCCACCAAAATATTTGCAAAACTAAAGTAAACTACAGAGAAACATATTAAAACCCTAGTTTAAAGAGGGATGGCTACAGACCATAATTTAATGAGTTTACAGGAGCAAGCAAAACTTATTGCCAATTCATCAATAAATTCCACCACTACACCACCCTTAAAGAAGTTTACCAAGTAAGATAGTATAGTCATATTTGCTTACTTTTTAATGTTATGGTACACATGAGAACTGGAACAAAAATGCATGGGTTTAAATTACTTAAAACAGACAGGTTCCGAAGAAGCTCTAGGAGTTAGAAATGATGATAAAACAATTTTGGGTGAGTTACACTTTGCCAGGGCTTCTGGTCTGGATGGTATTACAAACAGGGATTTAAAAATACTTAAAGAGGTTTGGGTGCACCCTGTAGCACTGTTCTATCCAGCTAGATGTAGAACAGAAAATATTCAGGACATATGATTGACAGACCTCAGTGCTTTGCCAGATATGGCCTGCATCTGTCACACCTGGATTTCTGGGTACTGACTAAGGCTCTTGCCACACCTATAGTGCCTTTTTTAGGTGGTGCTCCAAAGACCAAATTACCACCGTTGTTGTTGTGTCTTTCGGCTTTTTTTTTTAAGGGTCGCCACAGTGGAACTCCGGTCCGCTAATGATTGGCAGTAGATTTTTACATGCAGAGTTGCCAGCCCTGACACACAACCTTTAATGAAGGTACGCCCATTCACGCATGTCTCCACGCAGAAGACGCTGTAGCTGAGAATCGAACCAGACAGCATCTTACTGTGAGGCGACAATGCTACCGCAGCACCACCACCGCAGTTGAACCAAATTACCACTGTAACAGCTATAAATAAATGTAATCTGAGGGTCATGCTGCTCAATGCTAGAAGTCTAAATCTCAAGATGCACTCGCTCAAAGCACTCCTCAAAATGGAGAACATCAACATTTGTGCTGTAATGGAGATCTGGTTTAAAGTGGCAGAAGGCACCCCTGCGCTACCAGGCTATAACTCATTCCACACCTTTTGACCCCAAAACATGAACTGAAGCTCCAAAGGCAGTGGTGTCTCCATATTCATAAAGGATATGCACACCTCCAGATTAGTAGCCCAGCATAACGCATCTGAGATACTTCAGGTACAACTAACATTGGGTAAGATGGCGATCCAGGTCATAGCCTGCTGTAGGTCCCCATCCATGTCCCTAGACTCTCACTCCATGTTCCTAAGCACCCTGGTATCTATCAAGGTCCAACCCAACACTCTCTTACTAGGAGACTACAACTACCCCTCCATCAACTGGGAAAACTATTCAAGCACCAATATATTGGCCCAACGCTTCCTGGAATTCATCAGTTTTAATGCCCTGGACCAGCTCATTCTGAACCCCACTAGAGGAAGCAACATTCTTGACCTGTTTATTACTAACATGGGCAACCATTGCTCTACATCAATAGTCAACCCTCCTCGGTCAGATCCAACCATAAACTAATCACCATGGAAATTCACCTCACACAGACCCCCTGCAAAGGTAACTACTTTGAAAAACTTCTCCAAAGCTGACTTTGGACTCCTAAAAACAGAGGTGGCTAACTTCACAGCACCCATGCCAATGGAAAATAGCTGCATGACTGCCAAATCATACACCAATGCACTGTATGAACATGTACATAAATGCATGGAACTAGCCATCCTCGACAAAACCAAGATGCTCTCCAAAAAAAGGAAGCCAGTCAGATGGTCCCCTGCCATTAATAAACTCTACAACAGAAGGAAGAAACTGTTGCTGAAAAAGGTGAAGTCCCAAGACTGGAAAAATTCTCTTATTAGCCTCAACAAAAAGTTAAGATATCTCATAAAATCCTCTAAAGCCAGCTATGAAGGCAGAATTGCGGCAGACAATTAAAACAATCACAAAGCCTTCTATAGCTATATCAAGAACCTCCACAGCAATACCCAGATTTGCTTTGAGTTACTGCACAATGGTACCTCCTATACTGAGCCAACAGATATTGCCAACATACTGGCCGACAGATTCAGTGCCAACTTTACCCCTCCCCATCCAAAGGACCAATCACAATACCGGAAGAATGCCAGGCACACAGTATTACTGCAGTGCAGGTTAAATCTGCATTGTCCAAGGCCAAGAATACAGCTTCCATGGGAGCAGATAATATCCCTGGCTGTGTTCTACATGAACTGCAAAGTGAACTGGCACCACATCTGTGTGCCCTGTTCAGTCACAGCCTCACCTCAGGCTTTGTCCCTACTGAATGGTGCACTGCTACAGTCATCCCTCTCCATAAAGGGGAGTGACGACAGACACTGAGAGTTATCGCCCCATTAGCCTGATGAGTCTGATATGTAAGGCTATGGAGCGCATCATCATGGACCTGATTAACAAAGATATAGGAAATCTCCAAACTGTAGACCCCACAAAGTGGCTGTGATTACTAAGCCAATCTACAAAGGCTGAGGGTGCATAAGACTGAGTAAACAAGTACATGCAAATTGTTCTGTTGTCAGACACAGAAAAGATCATGAAGAAATTAGTACTGAGAAAACTTGTTGAACTAAACACTCTTGGCATAGAGAGTATACACCAACATGAATATACAAAGTAGCGGTCTATAACAACCTGCAGCCAATTTTTTTCTGATAATGTGATTAGGGCATCAGATAAAACACAAGTCATTTTTTGACCTTTCCTCATCATTTAGGTTCATAGGTTCATAGGTTCATACTAGGCTATCTGCCCGAGGGCATTTACAAGCCTAGCCCATCGTTTTGTGGCTTACGCCACCCCTTTAGTATGGGGAACTATACCCATTATTTTGCTGTGCCTCTGTCGAGCAGTGACACTGAGGTAATCCCTGGGGTATATCTGCGATCTCCCATCCATTGGTCAAGATTTCTCTTGAACAAGGCCAGCGAGGTGCTCTGCCTCACATGTACCGGGATTTTGTTCCACAGCATAGGGAGTCTTTGGGTGATGAATCTATCCCTCCAGCATGTCCTATTAATAGCCGTGTCGAGGTTTAAGTCTCCCGCCCTTGTGGCTCTGATGGATCTAGATTTTTTGAGGTGAAGCATATTCATCAAATCTGTGAAGCATATTCATCAAATCTGTGACAAATTTGACAAATTAAATCATGCAAAATTGATTTGTAACCTTTGCAAACAAAGACTCTAAACTAATAGTTTCTTGAATTCATGATAGAAACTGAATTGTAGAGTACAAGTCCCGTTTAGGGGAATGTAAAGGTTATAATAATGGAGTGCCCAGGGGTTCAGTCTTAGAGTAGTACTTGTTCTGTCTTTATTTGCCCAACGTAAAATTCCATAACATTTTCAGTTGTAAACATGAGGATGACCTTAAACTTGGAAAAATGTATCTAATAAACAAAATATTAAAATATATTCAAAGGTCAACCCTGTATTTTTTTCACAAGTAATCATCAGACAACACTACCACAAGCAAGCAGTCAAAACAGCTAATGTCAAAAATTGCAGTCAGATGACAGGTAGCTCTTACAGCGTTTTCACACATGGTGATATTGTCAGGATGTGCGTGAGTAAGAGTGGGACCTGTATTAGGCATAGATTACAATAGTCAAGAGCTTGTTGAACTGCACATGGATGAAGGAGGACCCTGCAGTTAGCGTGCTGTATCCTGACTAACAGCCTGTTAGGACTGCACAGTGAATGAAGCAGCACCCTTCAGTCAGCATGGGACAATGACTATTAGACATTTAGAGTGTGTTTTCATGCTGGTGGTATGTACAAAATTAGCATGGAATACCCTGACTATGAGCAATTCACTGAGCACATTAATGTAGGTGGTGCCTGCTGTCAGCATGAGACACACTGATTAGAAGCCATTCTAGTGCACAGGGATACAGGTGATGCATGCAGTCAGCACAGAGCATCCTGGTTAACCGCCTGGACAGGGCACATGGATGTGGGTGGAGCTTGTATTTGGCATGGGTTACAGTGAATAACTGAATGCCCTGCATTTGAGGACACACTGGACCCTGTTGGTTGGAGAGGACTTGGGCAAAGGTGGAACCTGTATTTTACATAAGCACGATACAGGCACAATAGTTAAGAGCCTGTGAGTGCATGGGAATGAGCAGGCACCATATGAGGTAGTCAGACAGCACATGGGCAATTGCAGAGCCTGCAGCTGACATGGGACATTCACTTAGCCTGTCTGAGAGCATACAGATGAAAGTGATGCAGCCTGCAATCAGCATGGAATACAGAAGCCTGGCAGAGTGCTATATTAATGAACACAGAGCCTATGGGGTATCCTGTATGCCTGTTGATATATATATATATATATATATATATATATATATATATATATATATATATATATATATACGTATCTACACACACATGGATGAGAGATGAAGCCTGCAGTCAGTATGAGATACAATGGTTAGCATCTTGCCAGAGTGCATTCAAAGATGAAGATGGAGCCTAAAGTCTGCACATTGCACACTATGAGCTTGTAAATATGCATATGGTGAGGTTGGAGCCAGCAGTCAGCATGGGATAAATGGTTTAAAGTTTGTATACATGCACATAGTTGAACTCACCAGACTAAAGGTACTGGGAATATCTGCTTACATCATACAAAAGGGACAGTGTTACAGGTCCCCAATCTATGTTCTGCATTATATGGAGGGGTCCTCTTGGCCTACATGTAACTCTACTGATAGTTAAAAAGGCATTTAGACCTAAATGCATTTGTTCTAATCACTGACAGGAGTTGCAATCACAGCAGTGCTTTCAAGTTTCCAAATTAACTAGTTTAGCCTGGTTATAGTATGACATCCACATTTGTTTTGGCATGAAATGGTAACACAGGCCTTGACATCATTTCACCTTATTGCAATCTATTGTAAAGCCACAACACTCACTGAATGTGGAAACATGTGTTCTTGGTGGTTTACACACACACACACACACACACACACACACACACACACACACACACACACACACACACACACACACACACACACACACACACACACACACACACACACACACACACACACACACACACACACACACACACACACACACACTCTCTCTTGTCGAGCTGTACGATTCCTGCATATCAGTAGTCTGAATGCTGAAAATAAAAGTTATGTACTTACTGTAATGATAGATCCTTTAATCCCAGCCCATCAGATACTACATATGGGTCCTCAAGCCCTTGACCGGATTTAAACGATTTAGTGCTCCAGCCCCAAGCCCTTCCATTTTTTTCATCCCATAATGCCCTGCTCCTCCCTGAATAACTCTGATCGAGTTTGGTGCCTAACCCTAAGTGCATTTGTACTGCCTTTGATCCAGGAAGAGGGTCCTCCTGATTTTACAGCTAAGTAGGTAGAGGGAGGGTGTTTGTCATATTGGACTGACTGTATCATTTTGGTAAGTACATAACTTTCATATCCTATTCATCCAGTCCATTCAGTCTGACATATGGCTCACTAACTACATGATTCATTGGTGGCCTCAAAACATGAGACCTTTCAGGATGGAAGCTCTGGATCTGGAAAGACAATCCAACTTGTAGTGTGTTACAGAAGTGTAGGTAGAAGACCATATAGTAGCTTGGCAAATGCCATCCAAGAATAAGGACCTGAAGAACACTGTAAAGGTTACCTCTCTAGTGGAAGGATCTACACATCTCAAAATAAAACCTTACCTGTCAAGATGAAGGAAATACAATCTGATAGCCATCTAGACAGGGAAATGTTGGATACCTTCTTATCTAGATTGTTTTTAGAGTAAGGATACAAAACGTTGTTCATCCTTTGTAAAAGGGGTTGTTCTGTGAAGGTAAAAGTGGAATTGCCTGTGTACATCCAATGTATGCAAAATGCATTTGCCTTTCTTTTTGATAATTCAGAAAACATTGGAAGTTTTATGGGCTGTAAAATGTTGACCTCAGAAGCCACCTTAGGAGGAAAAGAGAGGAAATTCCTCAAGGTAACCCTTTTTAATGGAATACAATGTATGGAAAAAGCAAGGATAAGGTGTGTAATTCTAAAATCCTCTGAGCTAAAGTGACTGTCACCAAAAGGATAGTTTTCCAGTTTAAGAATTTTAACTCTACAGAAGCAGCTGGCTCAAATGGGGGTTTGGACAGAGCTTTCAACTCCAAATTTAAATCCCTTTGATGAGTTCTATCCTTTATAGGAGGTTTCAAATAAAAGGCACCTTTTAGTAAGGCTTTACATTGTTTATGTGAAACTAAGGAAGAATCCTTACACCCAATGTGGAAGGAGGAAATAACTGCCAACTTTACCTTAGTAGTAAGAAACTGAACCCAGAAGAAAAAAGGAAGGATAATAAATGTAGTACATCTCCAACAGAAACTGAAAAATGATCTACATTCAGACAATTTACTGCAATACACTCTATACACATTAGCATGTGGATTACATCAGTAGGAAGGGATGTATTCCATGCCATCACCGGAACTGGGAAACCAGACAGTTATTTTCAGGTTGGGAATGTCCAAGTGGGTAAGTAATGAGATCTGGCATCAGACTGAGGAGTCAGGGGAGCTCTTTCGGTAAGGTCGGAGGAGTGGAAACCATATCTGTCTGTGCCAAAATGGGGCAATGAGGATGACTGTGACTTTGCATTAAATGGCTTTCTACATGAACTCGGTTATAAGTGGAACAGAGGGGTAGGCATAAAGTAACCCCAGAGGCCATCGATGGGATAGAGCTTCCCTGGGGTTCTATCCACAATGAGGGAGAATGGCAAAATAACCAATGCATTTGGTGTACTGAGGGGAGGTCATAAATGGATTACAGCAGGGTTTGCCCCACTGAATGAAAATCTCCTACACATTTGTTGGATTAAGGGGCCACTTGTGAGGCAAGAGGAAGTTCCTGCTGAACCTGTCCACTAGATCACTGAATCTTCCATGGGGTGTGTGTTGCAGTTAAAAATCAGTGAGAGGTCATTGCCCATTGCCACTCTCTTGACAAAGCAGATATGATCTGGTTCCCCCCTTATTTGTTTATGTATCAGACTACTGTCATACTGTCCATCTGTATGTTGATTAGTCCCAGAGAAAGACAGTCATTTAGTTCCCACAACACAAGAAGGATCACCCTCATCTCCAGGACATAGATGTGAAGACAAGCCTCTAAGTCTGACCAAAAACACTGGGTCACTCTCCCTTTGCAGTGCAACCCCCCCCCCCCCAACTGAGGGAGGATGCATCTGTGGTGGCAGTCCAACTAGGAAGGGAACTTGGAAAGACCTGCCTGTAGATATTAAAGATGATTGAAGGCACCAGTTTAAATGATTCCTGCATGACTGAGTTATCATGATGGTTTGAGACAGGAAATCATACTTATGAGCACTGTAACTGGAGCAACCATTGTAGGATTCTCATATGATAATGAGCAAACTGTACCATTAAAATTGATGATGCCATAAGACCCAAAGCCCTCAAGATCATACAAGACAGAGGGTGGTCAAACTCCATCAGATTTTCACTGCAGATCACAAGGAGAAAATTCTGTCTTGTAACAGAGAGATAAGTTATGGTGGTGTCCAGATGGCAGACCAGAAAGACTAGATGTTGTGTGGTAGTCAGATTGGATTTTTCCAGATTTATCAAAATACTTAGGGAAGGAAGTAGATGATGCAAATAACCACTTGCTTAAAGAAGAGACTCCACTGAAGGGGTTGCCATGAGCCAGTCATCTAGATAAGGGAAGATTTTGAATCTAGAAAGAAGTAGATGAGCTGCTATGACTGGCATCCATTTGGTGAACAACCTAGTTTGGATGTGAGACCAAAAGACAGGGCTCTGAACTGGAAATAACTGGCTTCTACTCAGAAGCAAAGAAATCTCCTGGATTCTCTTTCTATTTTTATATGAAGGCAGGCATTCTGGAGATCTATAGAGCACATCCAGTCATTCTTCTGGATACACAGAAGAATAGACTGCAATGACACCATTCAAAGCAGTTTTTCAGCATAACTGTTTATGAAACTTAGGTCCAAGGTGGGCTGGAGGTCCTTCATTTTCTTTGGAACCAAAACAAAAGTGTGTTTAAAGTAACCCAGTCTAGTCTGGTTGGAACCCAAGGAAGGCTGTTTTGTGCAGAAAGGAACACATTTTTGCATAGCAGTCTTTGCCTGATTGGGGAAACATCTAGCAGTGGAGGATGATGGGATAAGGGAATCTCCAAAAATGGAATCTGATAACATTTGGTCATGATCACTCTCACCCATTTGTCTTGTGTGGTGGTGAACACGAGTGAGGTTAGAGGGATCTACATCCCCAGACTGCTTCCAGAGTGGAGTAGTCAGGCAAACCTTGAGAGGTTCTGTAGATGTCTCTGAGAGAGAGGCCCACAGAAACCCTGGTTTTGTGGTCCTACCTGGCCTCTAAACTTGCATCTGTAGAAATGGCGTCCCTCTGCCTCAGCCTCCTCCATCAGAAGAGGAGTTGTACTGACACTTAAAATTATGAAACAAGAGTGAATGAGGCCCTTTTAGATCCCTACTGAAGGTGCAGTGAGGGGACTCAAACTTCATTCCTACTGCAGAGAGGGTCTTGCCTCCCTTTTCACTCTTCTGCATCCTTTCTTTCACTGTGGAACCAAACAAGGTGGTTTCTACAAATAGGATATTTGTGAAGGATGCCTTAAAGCTGTCTGTAAAATTGCATAGATGCCACCACTAGTAGCATCTCATAACTATGCCTGTTCCAATGCTTTTGTCTCTTCATCTGGCAGATTTTGCAGTAGGGACATGGAGAGGTTGGTAATATTGGACATCATCAATACAGTGGCTTGGAGTTGCTTCTGTGAGTCCATCATAATGGGATTCTTGAGAGCAGATCATGCTTGTTGAGTAAGATCCCTCTGGAATCTTGTCATATGAGTGGCATAGTGCATGGTGCAGATGGCAAAGGAGACAAAATCATACAGCCATTTCACCAGTCCATGGTCCATAGCCCAGAATTCCTTGTTGGCAGATGGATAAATAATGAGTCTTCAGACAACTCTTTCTTTGTGCAATAATGATGGAGTCTACTGGGGGAGTTTTTACCCAGAAAGGTTTGTCTTTAGTCTGGCATAATATTTTGTCAGGCTTCCTTGGGACTGATTCACAAGTGTTGGGCCACTGCCAAGATTTCGTCACCACTAATGCCATCAACTTCTCCATGGGAGGGACCACACAGGATGCAGAAGGGGTCATTCCATATGCCTCAAACAATACCACTTCATTCTAAGAGGGAGGTTCAGTTGACCAAGATCCCCTCTGTCTCATGAGCTCCAGGATCTCTGTAAAGGAAACATCCTCATTAGGAGATTGTGGGGAGTCCTCTCCGTCATCTGATTTGGTATCTGAAGTGACTGACTCATTTGGTGAGGCTACATGCTTTCTCTTACAAAACCTCTTCTTAGGTAGCTCAGGGGATGAGTCTCATGAATCTTCCTAGGACTGTTTCTGCACTGAGGGAAGGCATTAAGGGTCTATGGAGTGGATCTGACCAGATAATGCCTGATGTGAAGTCAACCAAAATGAGCGAAGGTCATGGGGAATAACTTGTGGATCTGCCTTGTATGGCAGTGAAATTATCCTCCTCAACACTCAGAAGGCTACTCCAACCTTCAGGGTATCTGAAGAAACTGCACCAATGGATGGATCAAACATTGCAAGTGAAGAGTGTGAAAGTGACCTGGGAGGAATCCTCAGGTCCAAGTGAGTGGTTGGCATCAAGGAGGAGATCAGAGCCAAAGAATCAAAGGCTGTCATCTGAAATAGAAATAACTAAGCCATCAACCCGATTCCTCAATTCCAAGACTTTAACACTTGGTCCAACAGGACCAGGTGAGTCAGGTTCAAAACCTCAGTTGCTGATGAAACACATATCAATGGTCCCTGGGTCACAGAATCCAGATGACCATATGGATCTATGGAAAATGGATCGAGTGTAATACATGAATACAAATGGCTTCAGAGCCAATGGAATTGCAATGACCCCTATCTCAGTCTTGGTCTTGAGAAACTTCTATAACAGACAATCTAAACCAACTTCTGAGGCAGTTTTACAAGACCTGAAAGACCTTGTAGATTGGGCAGAGGAGGATATTGAGACCAGCTTCTCAGTTTTCTTGTGGGAATCCTGAATAGTAATGGGAGATCCTAATTTTGGAGCTGGTGGATGGGTATAAGTAGTGGTCTGAGCCACATGCTCTTCAATTCTTCGAGGCGTATGAGTCAACACTGGAGCCAAAGTATAAGAGGGACTCCTGAATTCTTAGGTTTAAGAATTTCACACTAGACCTTTTAGCTTTAACTGGCTATGGATCCAGTAGGAGAATCCCTTTCACTATGAGCTTATTCTTCCTATCTACAAGAGCCTTAGGCCCACAGGCAGTGTGATGTACAGTGGATATAAAAAGTTTACCCACCCCTTTAAAATGCCAGGTTTTTGTGATATAAATGAGACCACAATAAATCATTTCAAAACTTTTCCCACCTTTAATGTGACCTATAACCTGTACAATTCAATTGAAAAACAAACAAATCTGTTAGGGGAAAAATATAAAAAATTAAAAATGTACAATACACTGGTTGCATAAGTGTGCACACCCTTAAACTAATACTTTGTTGAAGCACCTTTTGATTTAATTACAGCCAGTCTGTTTGACTTGCTCAGGCACCCTGTAAGGGGCCTGCTTTATAGGTCTTTGGGGTCCTGTATCCACATGGTGCTGCACCAGGTGGGTGCACCCTGGTTTTTCAATGAACATGTCCCCAAACTCCTGTAACTCTGCTCAGATTTCTCAAACCTGGGTAGGGGATAGGAGCTGGGACATTGCTACCTCTTCCACTGAGGTGTCAGTCTGAGCCTCACTGAGGAGATCAGTCACCAGATCCCCCTAGACTCTTCCTGCCACTCACTGCAAATACTCAGCACAAGGACCTCCCTATCATGGTAAGGCTTCATCATGTTAACATGGTACAGTTTGTACCCCTGCCTCCTGCCTAGAAGTTCTACCAGGTAGTTAACATCAGTGACCTTCCTTACAACTTTGAAGGGTCCCTCCCAAGTTGTTTGCAGCTTACTATGTCTGACAGGAATGAGCACTGTCACCTGCTGTCCCACAGCATACTCTCTGGCTTGAGAATTCCTGTCATACCAGACCTGTTACTGCTGCTGGGCTCCTGCCAGGTTTTCCTGGGCCAAGCCTTGAGCTCCCTAAGCCTTGTCCTGAGCTTTAGGACATATGCCACAACAGACTCCTTGTGGTATTCACACTTACCCTCCCATGCATCATGAATCAAATTTAAAGGTCCCCTCACCCTATGCCCATACATCAACTCAAAGGGTGAAAAACTTGGGGATTCCTGGGGCACCTCTCTGTAAGCAAATGATAGATGGGGCAAATATTTGTCCCACTCCCTCTTAAACTGGTCTGCAATTACCCGTAGCATGGTCTTTAGCATAGAGGTTAACCTCTCCACAAGACCATTAGTCTGGGTGTGGTAGGGGATGGTCTTTAGGTGCTTCACCCCACAGTGGTGCCACAGACAAACCAGCAGGTCTGACATAAAATTGGCCCCTCTATCAGTCAGTATTTCTCTTAGGAAACCTACTGTAGAATAGTGTGTGTGTGTGTGTGTGTGTGTGTGTGTGTGTGTGTGTGTGTGTGTGTGTGTGTGTGTGTGTGTTGTATCTTTAAGAAGTGTTTCAAAGTCAGCACGTGCATATAAATAGCAGACACATGCTAGCTTCAGTGCCATTTTGACAGTGCAGCCAGAGAGTGAGCATGTAAGAGTGTAATAGCTTGTTTATAAGTTTACCTAAGTTAAAGTTATTATCCTCAGTCCTGATGTGTTTGTACATAATAAAGCTGCTTGAACAGAACCCACAAAGTCTTGTCTATTTTATCCTGACTGGACGAGCGACAAGGTGTCAGAACCGGGATTCCAGAGACTGCTTTTCAGAGCTATGAGGTGCAGAGTTAATAGTGAAGGTAAACTAAGAGAACTGAGCACAAAAAAGGGCCAGAAACAAACCAAAGTTAATGAAAACTTGCATGAAGGATTTGTTTTATAAAAAATTTAAAATGAAGCATTACAAGAGCACAAACCACATTATTAAACAAGTGAGAGGCACAACAGGTTTACTAATTAAACAAGATGTTTAAAATTAAGATATTTGATAAAATGATTATTAGAAAAGCACATAAGGGGTTCGGAAATACCTCGGAATTGCAAAATGAACATGTTTAAAGTAAAACGGGCATGTTTAGAGTTAAATGAGCGCAAGAAAAGTATAATGGGCACAGAAAAGATTAAACGAGCAAAAAGAATATAATAAGGGTAAAAAGGGCACATTCAGCATAAATAACACAAGGTGACGCATGGTTTTTGGCAAAGTACTCTGTTTTAGCCTAACTACTATTTTGCATTGTAGTAAGGGCATAACTAGGGTTATTTGAGGTATCTCAAAGTATGTAAATTGCTTACAGTGTGTGCTTATTACTATGCATTTATTCCGAAGAGTTTATTTGTGTGCAAGGTGCAACTATTTTGTGAAGTGCAGTCAAAATACAGCCATTTCAAAAAGTTTCTTGTGCTGGGTGTGTCTATTCACAGAGTGTCTCTTGCACTGTAAAGAGTTATTTAGCAAAGTATAGCCATTTTGGGAAAGTTTATGTGTTGTACACTTTTTATTCGCAAAGTGCAGTTATTTGAAATGTTTCTTACTCTGAGCTTCTTCTGCCCAGTTTATTCACACAGTGCAGTTATTTTGAAATGTTTCTTACACTAAGAGGTGATTTCTTACAGCGCAGTTATTTCAAGAATATTCCGAGGTCTGAGAGTCTTATTTCACAAAGTTCAGTTATTCAGAGACTTGTTGTGTTACTGAGCATAGTTACAAATACTGGCATAAATTTTTGGCACATGTATATGTGTGTGTGTTTTTGCATACTTGGAAAAGCCTTCATTGGTATGTGTTAATTTGGCAGACTGATTGCGGAAACTATCACCACTTGTATTTGATCAGAATATTGCAGAGAAGTGGAGAATATTTTAGCAAGAGTAAGATATTTTTATACAAGCAGCTTATCCTGACAAAGATGCATGCACCATAGCATTCATTTTGCTAAACCTAGCTGGGTCAAAGGCCATTGAAAGAGAGCATTCATTTGTGTATGCACCAGCTGTGTATGAGGGAGAAGGTGAAAAACATCATATTGTTGTACAGGCTGAATCAAGGAAAGACCTCGAGTGTTTGAAATGCAAGTTTAGGGAAATGTGTAAGCCTAAGACAAATATTACATTAGAGAGGCATTTGTTTTACACAAGGGATCAGAAACCAGAGGAAACTTTTTTAGCTTACATTACTGGCCTGAGAAACAAAGTTAAAACGTGTCGGTCTGGTGACTTAAAAGATGAGTTGATAAAGGACAGGCTTGTTTGTGGTATTAATAGTGCTGCAGTGAAAAATATTTTGCTTTGTGGCAATGACTTAACACAGAGCAAACTTATTGAGATTTGTCAAATCCATGAAGTTACAGAAAGGCACACAAGTATGCCTGCGAGTGATGAGAGCATGGTTTCAGCAGGCTTTAGAGTAAATGTAGACAGAATGCAACACATGACTAGCAGAAGCAGGCCTAAGCACATGGTACTTGTTACCCCTGCAGGCTCCCCAGGTAAAACCTGTAGTTTTTCAGCAAGTTCTAAGAAAAGGACATGCTAAGTGCAGTACTAGGGTGAGTCAGCAAAACCCATATCCAGCTTTATTGTTAACTGTCAAAATTGTGGTGCCAGTCATGAGCCTAAATGAGAAAAATGCTTTGCATTTGGTCAGCAATGCCACAAGTGTAAAAAATGGAACCATTTTCAGAAGTTTTGAAAATCGAGTAAACCTCACACAGTTATAAAGAAGGGTCACTCAAACAAGCAAGTTGATCATATAGAGAGCTGTGATTCTGCTTTCGATGTAGCTGGTGTATCAGTAATTGGTGAAAAGGTTGATGCAGTAAATTTGTTGGCAAAGTGTGAAGTGTTTTGTACTGTCCAGGACAAGGGCAAATTCACCAAGCTTAAACTGGACACTTGCTCAGAGTGTAATGTCATGACAATAGCCACATTTGCTAAGGTAAGAACTGGTGAACAACTCAATGTGGCTAGCTGTGCGAAACCTGTTGCTTGCGGAGGTGAAGAAATTCAAACCGAAGGCTCATTAGTGCTTTCATGTTATTTGGCAAGGAACTGTTACAATTTGTTATTCTATGTAGTCTGAAACGTGCAGTCAGTATTGGGTCTCAGAGACAGTTTGAGAATGAATTTGCTATCCTTTACCAAAGAAGTCCATCATATAAGCACATATCCTAGATCCCTAGTTCCAATTTTACTGAAGCCATTTTGTCAGAGTATGCTGATGTTTTCAATGACAAGTTGGGCAAACTTCCAGTTGTGTATTCTATGAAGTTAGACCCAGAGATCAGTCCAGTGGTCAGGCCAGCAAGAAAAGTTCCGATAGTTATGCAAGATAAAGTTAAAGCTCAATTTGGATAAAATGGTGCAGTAAGGTGTGAATTGTTCCGTCACAGAACCAACTGAATGGGTGTCATCCATGGTAGCAGCTCACAAAAAAGGCACAGATGAAATCAGAATATGTACTGACCCAAGAGATTTGAACAAAGCATTAAACAGCCTGCATCATCCAATGGATAATCCAGTCGATTAGGTTGCAGCCCTAATACAAATGCCATTGTTTTTTCTGTCTTGGATGCAAAAAGTTCATTTTGGCAAGTAATGCTTGATTACAAATCCTCATTACTGACTACTTTCAGTACCCCATTTGGCAGATACAGATTCCTCAGGATGCCATTTTGAATAAATTCTGCAAGTGAAGTCTTTCAGCGTGCAATGGAGGAAATTTTTTCAGGTTATCCTTGTGCCATAATAGTAGATGATTTATTAGTTGGAGGCAATGGTGAAGCAAAGCATGACAGAAACCTTAAGATATTTCTAGACAGAACATGTCAGGTGAACTTAAAGTGCAATCCTCTGAAGTGCAAATTCAGACTACCAGAAGTTACATACTTAGATAATTTATTTACTAGCACTGGCTTGTGACCAGACCCATCCAAGCAAGCAACCATTCTTGAGGTACCAGCTCCAAATAATGTTCAAGCGCTACAACATTTTCTTGGCATGGTCAACTATTTAGGCAAGTTTAGACCAGACATCAGTGAGTTGACAGCACCTTTGAGAGAGCTGATGTGCAAAAATGTTATATGGTCTTGGTTGGAACAGCACCAAAAAGCATTTGAAGACCTTAAGCAGAACTAAGACAATAAATGAGAAGGTCACTGAAAAACCAACCAGTAAAAGCAAAATGAAAACTCCAGCAAAGCTAGAACTTCCACTGAGTGACCTTCCCAAACATCTTGTATCAGAAGCACATAGGATATATGCAAATGAGACTTATGAACATCAGATGTTTCAGCTAATTGGTGATTCTGAACGCCCATGAATTGTTTTGGTGTTTTAATGGACAATTTCAGGCCAATAAAGCCAAACCCCACTAGCTGTGGCTATGCATATTTCAGCATTGTTATGACATCATCAGCACAGCACAAGCAGAGTGTTTGACTAAGCATTAGAAACACAGGGCTGTTATACCTAGCTGATGTCCATTATCATTAGGGTCACTGCAAAAATATCCCAAACAACAAACTAAAACAATAAGTGAGAAGGTCACTGAAAAAACAATCAGTAAAAATAAAATGAAAACTCCAGCAAAGCTAGAACTTCCACTGAGTGACCTCCCAAACCTCTTGTATCAGAGGTACATGGGATATATGCAAATGATCCTTATGAAAATCAGGTGTTTCAGCTAATTGGCGATTCTGAATGCCCATGACTTGTTTCGTCATTCGAAGTTCTAGCTTTGATGGAGTCTTCATTTTGTTTTTACTGATTATTTTTTCAGTGACCTTCTCACTTATTGTTTTAGTTTGTTGTTTGGGATATTTTTGCAGTGACCCTAATGATAATGGACATTGGCTGGGTATAACAGCCCTGTGTTTCTAATGCTTAGTCAAACACTCTGCTTGTGCTGTGCTGATGAGGTCATAACATGGCCGAAATATGCATATCCACAGCTAGTGGGGTTTGGCTTTATTGACCTGAAATTGTCCATTAAAATGACGAAATAAGTCATGGGCATTCAGAATTGCCTATTAGCTGAAACACCTGATATCCATAAGGATCATTTGCATATATCCTATGTGTCTCTGATACAAGAAGTTTGGGAAGTCACTCAGTGGAAGACCTTAAGCAGAAAAGTGACACTCCACCTACATTAAGATACTATGATGTCAATAAACCAGTAACTCTTTCCTGTGATGCTTTAAAGTTTGGTCTTGGTGCAGTTAGTCTTCAAGAGGGTAGACCAGTAGCCTATGCATCTAGATCTGTTACCCAAACTGAAATGCAATATGCTCAAATTGAGAAAGAACTTTTGGCAATAGTATTTGCATGTTCAGTATTTCATGATTATATCTATGGTCAAACTATTTTGATCGGTACTAATCGCCAACCTCTAGTTACTATAAAGAAGCCTCTGCATTGACCTCCAGTGAGATTACAAAGAATGATGCTCAAATTGCAAAGGGACAACTTCAAAATGGTCTATACAAAAGGCAAACAACTTTATCTGGCTGATACCTTATCCAGACCACTCAGAAATACAATGGAACAGCTTCATGCAGAGGATTTTGACTTTAATGTCATGGAAGTGCATATTTTTACTACCATGAGACTTAATGAGCTGAGAGATCATACAAAGACTGATCCAATTTTGCAAAAAACTCAGCCACTACCTTATTGTTAAATGGCCATCAAAGCAATCTAGTATACCACCTGAAGTGCAAACTTATTTTCTTTACCGAGATGAGATGTTGATGGAAGATGGCATTATTTTCAGAGGTCCTAAAATTGTTGTTTTTGCTTCCTTACAACATGAATATATCCAGATTTTGCATCATGATCACCCAGATTCTGAATGTACCAAAAGAAGAGTGAGAGGACTAGTATTTTGGCCTTCTCTAGCAAAAGACATTGATAGAGTACTTTCTTCTTGTCCAGTATGCAATAGTATTAAACCACATTTGCAAAAAAGAACCACTTCTGCTAAGTCAAGTTCCTGAACTACCTTGGTCAACAGTCAACATTACTTAGTGCTGGTAGACTCTAATTCAAACTGGTTGAGATTGATTTACTACCTAATCTAACGTCCATTGCTGTTATTACCAAGTTGAAATGCCATTTCTCAGTCCATGGTAGTCCATCAAAGTTATTTCTGACAATGGTACCCAATTTATCAGTCAGTTGCTTCAGAAATTTGCAAAAGAATGGGACTTTGTACATGTTACTAGTAGTCCAGAGTATTCACAGTCAAATGGACTAGCTGAACATGCAGTACACAGTGCAAAACAATTGCTGGAGAAATAAAAGTATGATAATACTGATGTCTTTTTGAATTTACTTAATCTCAGAAACATACCCCATGACGATATACTTTGCTCACCTGCTCAGAGACTTCTATCTAGGCAAACCAGAACATTACCTATTAGTTCCAGTTTGTTGAGGCCTAAAGCTAAGAAAACTGGGCAATTAGAGCTCAACTTTTCAGAAGTGCTCTTTCCAGAAGTCCAGTTATGACTAATCGAGCAGATTTCTTTGTCCATTGAAAGAAGGAGAGACAGTGAGGATACAAATGGTGAAAGGTTTTGACCGGATTGATCAAGTAACAGGTATATGTACTGAGCCAAGATCCCACTTCATAGAATCTGAGGGTGTGGAGTACAGGAGAAATCTCAGACATCTTCCTGTACCAGAACTGATATCGCAGCATTGTTCCTGTGATACAGACTCTAGATCTCAGAGCAATCCAGACAATGTTCCTGTTGCAGAACGTGTCTTACCTTCTACTTCCATTCCTGATGATGTTCCTGATGCCCCCAATGTTGAACATTCAGCAGAGACAGTCCCAGTTGCTAGACCTAATTCCAATTTCTATGTCACATGATTTGGTCATATTTCCAGACCTAGTGTGAAATGCACAGGAACATGGACATAATTGTCTATATGTATTTAGTTCTGTATAATTGCATGGCAAAGATATATTTGAATCAATTGCATGTTAATCAATGTCATCAATATTGCATGACTCATTTCTCAGAGGAAGGATGCAAAATAGTGTGTGTGTGTGTATCTTTAAAAAGCATTTCAAGGCCAGCACGTGCATATAAATAGCAAGCACGTGCAGCTTCAGTGCCATTTTGAGAGTGCAGCCAGAGAGTGAGCATGTATGAGTGTAGTAGCTAGTTTGTTTATAAATTTACCTAAGTTAAAGTAATTAGCCTCAATTCTGATGTGTTTGTACATAATAGAGCTGCTTGAACAGAACCCATGAGGGCTGGTCTATTTTATCCTGATTGGACAATCACTGCAGGCTTTACAATGGTTATATCAAAGGCTGTGTCTCTCTTGGTAGTGGCCAGTTTCTTTCCACCAAGATCAGATTTAAACTCTGCTAGTAATTTAGTAACTCTCTTGTCTCCTGACAATTTACCACTGGCATTCTGTTATTCCCACTGCCTCCCTCACTTTTTGTTCCCTACCTTGCCTCCGTGGAACTGTATATGCTACATGGCCCCACTGGTTACATTTAAAATATTTAACTCTTGATCCTGGCCATGTACCTGAACTAGTGGCTTCCCCTGTTATGGGTGGACTCTGTTGGGGTGGTTTAGACTGCCCACCATGGGTTCCCTTAGACCTAGTGCAGCACTGGGTATTCCTTTCCTGTGCAGTGATGCCCTGCTTGCTAGGTGTAGCTCTCCCTTTTCCCCAGCTCATCTGCAGAGTTGCATTCCCTGTCTGCCAACCAGATTCTCATGTCCTCAGGCCAAGTGCTAATGGCTTGTTCCCTCACCAAAAGGTCTGCCAACATTTGAGAAGTGGTGCCCTGACACCCACTCACCCACCTATGAAAATAAGTGCTTAGTTGAGTAATATAATCGCATACACTTTCACCTGCCTTGCATTTATGCTCACAAAACTTTTTTCTGTAAGCTTCAGGTGTTAACTTAAAACACTGTAATAAACAGTGCTTCACATTTTCATAATCTAAACAATCACCAACAGACACTTTAGAAACAACAGTTACAGCTTTACCATGGAGTAAGGGGGTGATGAACTGTACTCAGAGCCCTCTGTCTGCATTATACTGTTTGCATACTCTTTCAAACATTGGAATAAAACTATCAAAATTATCACCTTCTTGGTACTGAGGAAGAAGTTTACTGACCCTTATTGCTTCTAGTTTATGGTTACTCCCTTCCCCATTACCTCCATGACCCTGGTGAAGAGTCAGCATTTCCTTTTCATGTTGCCTCTGTCTCTCATTTTCTTTGGCTTCTACACATCTCAATCTCTCTTTTTCTTCAGCCTCCAATTGCTGCATTCACTCTGCTGATTCTAATTCCAACTGTTTGGCCTCCACTTCAAGTCTCTTTAACTCCATACAGTTTTTTTAAGTCCTCTGAAAAAAAGTTGAACTGTCCTGTTTCTGAGAGTTGCAAGTCCCCATCAACAGACTGGTTATTCTCCTGGTTGCTGGTCTGCGATATAGCTGTGATTAAGGCTGCAATCATTTCCTCTTTAGTCAGGTTGGCATGCCCCAGTCCTTTGGTTTGGCACATCTCAGTCAAATTGGTTCCTTGTCAGTTGCCATACTCCTCTGCTAACATCCTTACCTGCTCTCCCTTATAAACTAATCTAATAAAAAGTAAATAAAACTATTGTAATATGAAATTCTGAATGTCTATCATGTGGCTGCTTGAGAGTACAAACACCTTGTTTAGTGACCACTGCTTAGTGGAGTTCAGTATCCACACCACTGCTCAACAATGTGTGAGCATGTGAGGATCCCACCACTGCCACCAATAAATGTGATGTATGATGGTCCCCACACTGGGCCAATAATCAAAGAGCCTAAATCCTCACCACTGACACTGGAGAGGGACGTGCACTTGGAATATAAATGGATACACTCAATATTTCCAGATGCAGACCTCTACATCAAGTGCAATTTCCCTTAAGAGCACACAGGTAACACACACAGCTTGGGGTCTGGCTGTCTCTATATCTGTCTCCCTCCAGGTCCCCAGTAAGACCCACTGGTACAGCTGTAGGGCTAGGCCCTCAGCTGAGTGTCCAAGCCAAGTCCTCCAGTACCTTCTCTTTAAACCCAGTGCTTCATGCCTCTGTCCCAAGTAGCTGACACACACACACACACACACACACACACACACACACACACACACACACACACACACACACACACACACTCACCCTCTTTAAAATTAAATTTTCCTGTACACGCACACCTGGGAAAGGTTGGCACAGATTACCCACACCACCAGCTTTGCCCAGACTATAAGGTAGTTATCACTGCCACCAGTAAGTTACTATAGGACTCTTAAAAGGGTATCCAATTATACTGTGTAATAGTAATACTAATACAAATGGTAGTAGTTCACCAAGATGGCTAGGCCTACTGGAGTGGCCCACACTATGTCACCAAATAAATATAAGCACTCTCCAAGGTTAAGTACTTTCTACAAGGATCAGCCACAATTAAAGTTTTAAATATATTTAATGATGAATAATAAAAGAGCATGAAAATACTGAATATATATTCATAGTAAACCACAGAGTTCAAATCACAGACAGCCACAATACACATTCAAAGGTTTATGGCAATGCCTGGGGCCTCCCCTATTTCACTGAGCTAATGGACAAAGGTTCTTCCCCAGACCCAACGTCTCCAGTCCTATTCAGCACTGGGGGTGCCTTTTAATGGCTTAATGACTCATTTACATTTCCCTTATTTTTCTTAAAGTTAACCTCTGCTGTGCCAGTATCCTCTATTAAAACATATACATTTAATTCAGCTACAAAATACATGTACATGTCTCTTTGTTTCATCAGGGTGCACTGTTGATACATTTCAACACAAGCAAAGCTCACAAATACATTTTCAGTACAAGCATCTGTACAAAATCAATTTGATATATAAATGACATACAGTTCTAATACATTTATAACACAAGCATGTTGTATAAATCAGTTTGATATTCAAAGTACTTGTCGTTCTTTTCAAAACTCCAGCTGGCTATGCTGGCACTTGCACATATCATCACAGGCACCACAGATGTTGCACAAGGCATTCAGATGGGCAACCCCCCAGACAGACTACACAGAGATCTTGGGAGTCTTGAAAGGGATTGTTATGCCCACATTTGGAGCATTTCTTAAAGCCAGTAGTCTTTTCTATCTTATCAGTTCTTAAACACAGTCTTCAAAGAGCAATATACTGTAGCTATGGAGCTGAGACAATAATTCAAATAAGCAAGGGAAGATAATTCTCTGCTCTAAAAATGCGTGTGGGTATTGTGTGTGTGCTGTGTATTTGCAAGAGTTACCCTACGTACTAATCCTTCTTTTCTACCAAAAGTAGCCTCTGAATCAAACATCAATCAAGTGATCAATTTACCAGTTTTCTTTCCTAAATTTGACAATAAAGGAGAGTATACCCCTCATCTCTTAACTGTCTATAGGCAACTTCGTTTTTACCTTCATAGGACTAAGGAATTTAGAAAAAAACTGATCAATTACTTGTCTCCTTCTCCAATAACAAGACTGGAAAACCAGTTTCAAAAAACTACACTAGCAAAATGGATAACAGATTGTAATTCCTATGTTTATTCCTTGAGGCCTAGCCTTACCAAGACAAACAAAAGGTCATTCAACTAGATCAATGGCTACATCAGCTGCTTTTTGGGCTAGAGCCTCCATTGATGACATTTGTGCAGCTGCCACATGGTTTAATGCTCATACTTTTATTTCTCATTACAAATTGGATATCATCTCCAGGAAAAGAGCAGCATTAGATTCTGCGATTCTCTGGAACTTCCTTCTATGAAGGCCACCCAAAATAACCATAGTTGGGGACTGTATCCCATTCATTGAGGAACAAATGAAAAAGACATCAGACACAAAAGTTATGTGCTCACCATAATTATGCATCTGTGTTGTCTATTTTCATTCCTCTTCAACTTCCCTACAACCTTCCTCCTACCCATGTCTTTGGGAGAGACCTGAGAAAATTGTTATTAGGAACCATAGTTCCTGTTTGAGCTCCTGATCTGCCAGCTATCACATTTCTATCATAGCTGTTGCTTGCCTCATGTATTCAAGAGAGACAATTAAGCAGTGTATGTGTTCAAAATATTTATTGTAGACAAACACATCAGGAACGGTAACTGGAATATGTACTTAAGCTAAATGACTGACTCATTACTTCAAACACACTCACCTGTGCATCTCCATTCATGCCTGCATTCACTCTGGCTAACTGTACTAAATGGCACTGATCTTGTATGTGCTCAGCAACTTATATGCACTGCTATCTAGCTACAGTGGCTGACTAGGTTCAAGATACACACTGATCTACATCCTCCCTCTTTAATACGTTCAACATGTTATAGGAGAACAAAACATTTTACATGCTAGATATCGCATCAGCATTTCAACAACAATTAAGTTCAAGTCCAAGTCGCTGTGTATTTTGGACTGGGTCTAGAAATTCTACCCGATCTGGTCCCATTGAAATTATGACTGGGTTTAGTAACAGTGACAGTTTCTGGGGATTCTTTCTCAGTTGGAACTTCAGGGGTTATGTCAGGATTACTTGAAGAAAGTACACTGTCCTCTGGAATTCAAACAAGTGTAGAGTCGCTCTGAGAAATAGAGTCTTTGGCACAGGCAATCTGCTGCATCACTGGTTCAGATATGGGAAGTATATGTCTTTGATTCCTTATAAAATCCATTCCTCCAGATTGTATGATGTACAATCTTGGTTCTTTACAAAGGTTTTTGATGGTACCCGCTCAGTCATATCTAGATGTTTGCATTCTCACAATCTCTCCTTGTCTTAATGGTCTGTGAGGTCTGCTGGACTTGTCGTAGTACCCAACTTTTGTGAATTGACATTTTTTCAAAAATTGAGCCTTGACCATTTTGTTGTTCTTCACATTTGATACTAATAAACTGTTTACTGATCAGTAAAGCTATTCTGGTCTGTATGGACATTTCTCTCTCAGCAGGTGAAGCAAGCAAATTATCTCGAATAATGTTTCTGAGACTGAAAGACAGGATATATAGTCATATTTCTGAAGTGAGGAGGCTGAAGACAAGTAATGCACTGTATAGACATATTTTGAGTAAAGGTGAAGAACACCATTTTAAATTCTTAATTTTATATGCAACTCCAACCTATATAAGATGTGGAGATAAGAGAAATTTAACTGAAAGAGTGGAAATTAAGTGGATTTTGCATTGCAGAGCCCAATTTCCACTTGGACTAAATGATGCTTTCATGATTAAACCTATTTTAAAAGAATTACAGTTGCATAATAAAATTCACTACCCGTGGTGGTGGTGCTGCGGTAGCATTGTCGCCTCACAGTAAGACGCTGTCCGGTTTGATTCTCAGCTAGAGCGTCTTCTGCGTGGAGACATGCGTGAATGGGCGTACCTTCGTTGAAGGTTGTGCATCAGGCCTGGCAAGCCGGTACATAAAAATCAACTGCCAATCATTAGCGGACCGGAGTTCCGCTGTGGCGACCCCTAACCGGGAAAAGCCGAAAGACACAAACAAACATAATAAAATTCACTGAACTGTTAGGTGGTAATTTTTAATATATAGAATTTTATTAGTTTTTAATAAATAAGAGGTATGTATATGATTATTTATATGCGTTAACTATGTTATTGATTAATTGTTTAATTGATTTGGTTTTGCTAAGTATATAAATAGAGTTGTAGTATTTGTAATCTGATGCCTGATGAAGCAGTGTATATACTGTGAAAGTTGTACTTGCATGATTAAACTTAGCTACTTTTGGTTCCAGAGTTATTTGTTCTTATTTTCATCCTTTCCATTGTAATATTTGTTTTAGAGTTACATATTTCTCTAAATTTATGTTTTAGGCACTCAGGGTCTTCCTGCTTTTCAGTCTGTGTCATAATATGTCTGTTCCCCCTCTCCTGCATACACAGCAGGTGCATACACAAATGAACATTTCCTCTAAATGGCTTCTGAGCCAGCTAAATTAAGAAGTATAAATGCTTTTGTATGTGTGTCTTTATCAGAAAATGCAGCCTGTATAAAAATATCATATTTTTGCTCAAACACTCACTAGTTCTTAGCAATATTGTTATCAAACATCGCGGTCCAGGTCTGCGAAATCACCTCTCTGAAATGGCTTGGTTTTACCACTGCAAACACTGCGAATATTCCAGACACTTCGGATACTTCCAATAGCTTTAGTTAATGCAAAAAAGTAGTACATTGCAAAGAAATGCAGTTGTTTTATCTTTTTTGTACATTTTAAAGGCTTCAGAAATTATTTTGAAGATTTCTGTAATTATTTTTAATACTTTTAGCAACATGTCACTATTTCAGACATTTCATTTATCTTGGTAATTATTTCAGACATTTTAAATGCTTTGTCACACATTCAGTGACTGAAAAATCATTTAAACAAGTTTAAGTACCTTTGAATAAACACTGACCTGTTTGGGAGTTCATTCCTATATATTTTTCCACTTCTAACTTTGTGCATTATCCTTTGTATGCTGCTTAAACTTCTGATCCTCTTCTGACACCATGTCGTTTGTCTCATGTATTCAAAAGAGATGATGCGATGTATGGGTTCAAAATATTTATTGTACACAAACACATCAAGAACTGTAACTGGAACATGTACTTAAGCTAACTGACTGACTTGTTACTTCAAACACACTCTCATGTTCATCTGCATTCATGCCTGCATTCACTCTGTCTGACTGTACAAATTGGCACTGATCTTGCACATGCTCAGTAACTTATATGCACATGCTATCTAGCTACAGTGATTGACTAGGTTCAAGAGACACACTGATCTACAATAGCTATCTTGAGATACCTTGTGATATTGTATAATAGCAGCAAACTCTATCTGAGATAATACAGTGATAAGGGGTATTATGGATAAAGGAGGAGCTCAAGAGTCTGATCCTAGAATTTAAAGAAAGTGGCTGAGTCAGATCCGAGGATTGGATCTGAACCCATTCATTGACGAAGAATGAAAATGGATAACACAGATGCATAGTTATGATGAGTACATAACTCTTATTTTGTAGTACTAAAGGGTTACTATAATGACACGGGAGGAGGATGACACTGGCATGTATTTATATTCCACCTAAAACTGCTGTAATAGAGCTTAAGAAAATTCTGGGATAAATAATCAGCTTTCAGCAAGGAATACTACTTATAGGTGGGGACTAGAATTTGATTTGCAGAAGTGAAAATGTATCTGGGGTCTCAGAAGGGAAAATGCAACAAAGGAGGGTAGATTTTTAAAGAACTTTATGAAAATATTTGGAGTGGAAGATGTGAATTCATTAATAAGAGTTTGGAATGAATTTCCATATTATTCCACAAGCTATAAAAACTGGGCTAAGCTAGACAGAACTTACATTTCACGGGAACATGTGCATTTAATTGAAAGTTTTGATACACATCCAATAACTATTTCAGATCACACACCAATAATAACTAAGTTAAGTAGGCAGGGTAATGAAATAAAAAACAGACACTGGCACTTTCCCACCTATCTGTTGAAAAGAGAGGAATTTAAGGCATGGGTAGTGGAAATTATTTGGGAGTTATTAAAGAAGATTGACATTTCTTCTGAAAATGTAGTTGGGAGTGGGATACAATTAAAGTGGAGTTTAAAAATAGGGTGGAAATAAAAGAAAGAGATATGGTTAAGAAGTAACAATAATTATTTAGAGGGATTGACAAATGTTAAAGTATTCCAGAACAGGGGCAATCTCACAGAACAAGAAGAGGAGCAATTGCAGAATGCTTATCAGACAATAAAGGATCACCTCAATAATATGCAAGAGATTAGAAAGATTGGTGTTAAGCAACTGGTTTTTGATAATGACACAGCCCAAAAACTTTTAGAGCAATGACTCAGACAACAGAAAGTAGAAAGGGTTGTCGTCAAGCTTAGGGAATCTATAACAAGGAAGATAACAAGAGATCCTATAGAGGTACTAGAAATACTTTGGAAATTTTATGAAACTCTGTATAAAGCACATAAATATGGAGATAAAGAAAAGGTACAAATGGAAATGTTTATGGAAGAATTAAATATCCCAAGGTTAGAGGTAGATGAGGCTCAATTACTAACAGGATAGGAGGAGATGATATAAAAACAGTGATGTATAACTAATCCACAGGAAAGTTTCAAGGAATAGATGGTATTCCTGTGGAGGTTTGGAAGCTAGGAGGGAAAAACTGATAAAGAGCTGGAAGGTTTTGTTTAACAGTATTTTAAGAGGAAGAGAAGCACCAATATCCCGGAAGAAGGCTGTGGTGGCTGTAATATCTAAAGAGGACAAAGATCCATCAGATCCATCTTCATACAGGCCCATTTCAGTTCTAAACTATGATTATAAAATGTTTATGTCTATAATGGCTAAAAGAATGGCAAAAGTGGTGCCAAAGTTGATATATATGGATCGATGTGTTTTTGTGAAGGCGATGCAAACATTTGACAACATTAACAGAACATTGATGATCCAGAGGGTCTTGATGCAGAGAAAGCAGTTGATAGAGTAAGCTATGAGTTTATGAGCAGGGCAATGGAAAGATTTGCATTCCCTGATAAAATTATAAGGTTGATTAGGAAGATATATGAGGAAATGGAGGCGAAAATTAAAGTGGGTGGGTTCCTCTCTGATAATTTCTTTTTGAGGAGAGGAACCAGACAAGGGTGTCCTCTTTAAAACTCTGAAGCCCCATGGACTTAATTTGGAATTAGGTATCTAATTATGCCATAATAATTATTATTATATTATGTATGTTATTTAACATTTCATATGTGGTTTATTTTGATACATTGTTTCTCTTTCTAATTTATTGTAATGTCACTTTAAATTTGTGATTATATCAGCGATATATCAGCGACTGATTGATTAATTGATGTTAGGTGCTTGTGATAATTGTTATTAACTTGTATATATATATATATATATATATATATATATATATATATATATATATATATATATATATATATATACACATGAAAAAATACACATTTGTTGTGATCCATTGAAGGCGAAAGGCCGAGGTACCAGATAGTTTAATAAAAGGCAACTGGTAAAGTGCGTGAAATTTGTGTTTGGATTTACTTTCCTTGTGCTGGTGTTTTTGGATTTATTCGCTATTCATTATTCAGGCACTTACCGGTTGCAAGATGACACAGGCAACTGGAGCTTCGGGGCAGATGAATATGCCAGGAGCCACCTTTTTCGCTGATGTGGTCAGTGAGCGTGAAAAAAAGTTTACCAACATGGATCCATGGAATGTTGGTGGTAATAGCCAGGTAGATGGCCGTTTTGTATTATTAGAAAGACTTATGACTAAAGAAACTGCTTTGTTCCTTGATACTCGCCTCTTGGAAAAGTACATTAATTTGAATCTAACTCCTAGAGGCTTACGTATTGATCGACTTCCTGCAACAGAATTTTTAGAAGAGGAGCATGATTTATTTGATGAATTGAAACAGGCTTCTTTAGAGTGTACTATGAAATGGCTCCGTATATTAGTCAAACGGAACCAAAGAGCACACGATAAATTAAAAAGTGAAATACTGCATCTACAGGACGAGGTGGTGGAGGAGTCCTGTTTTAGGATGCAATTTTCTAAAATCAATGAAAAGATTTCCAAACTAGAAACTGATATCTTGCAGCGTAAAAGAAATAAACTTCTACGGGATATGAAAGACTATGAGACCGGTATTCTTTTCTCATGGCAACGTGAGCCCATGCATAGTAGGTCAAAGGTCAGGAGAGGCTTACAGAAGCGATGAAGTGTTTCAGCGTCCTCAGGGGAACTAGAAGGAAATGTTTGTGGCACTAAAAATGTGACTTTTGCTGACTCCATTAATGATGTTAATTTGGAGACTGAGGGTGCAAATGGTACATCAAGTTCCTCGAGGACATATAATTCCTTTCAAACCAATAAATCAGGTTGGGGAAGGAATGGCAGAAAGGGCAGAAATCGCTTCAAGGAATGAACAAGTGAGTCTACAGAATGAACGGACATTATGTATTATTAATTTATCTAGTTTGGTTCTTAATGATGACATGAAATTTGTGTTGCTTAAAGGCAGTAAATTTGTGCCTACGCATTTTCCCTCCCTTGGTGATTTATATATGGAACTAAAAATGTTTATTAGAAAACTATATTTGAAAGTGTATTTTCAGAACAGTGCTATTAACCCTGTTAATAATATATCAGATGAAAGTAATCTTGAGTGTGATGAATTATTAAATGCATCTATTTATGAGTATGAAGATGCCGATTTTGTTTGTGAAGATGAAAAAACAGAGAATGTGGATTATTATCACACAGGTTATGGAAAATTGTCACTACCCTATTTGGTTTCTGATAGCAAATTTACACCTAATATTAAGGTACCTGCTATTGCCGCTTTTTTTAAAGTTCTGTTTAAAGAATTGTCACTAATGTTGGATAGATTCTATAAGAACAAAAAGCAGTATAACTTAAATAAAAATGAATGGATGGCCCTTAAGAGCATGGTGAAAGTTAAAAGGGAATTTATTTTTAAGTGTGCTGATAAAGGTGGTAATTGGGTCATTTTACAGAAATCAAATTATTGTGAAATGGTAGAAGATTTACTAAACAATGTGGTTGAATATAAGCGCTTGAAAAAGGATCCAGTTATGGAATTTAACAATGAACTTCTAACTCTATTAGAGCGAGGGGAACATCTTGGTTTCTTTAATCATAAGGATGTTTGTAAATTGTTTACTAAGAAACCCTTGACACCTATTTTTTATGCCTTGCCTAAAGTGCATAAATGTTTGGAAAGACCCCCAGGTAGGCCAATAGTGTCAGGGATAGGTTCTTTGTTAAGTAATGTGAATATCTTCCTGGATTTTCATCTTAAAAAACATTTGAATAAAGTGACAGCACACATTTCCAACACTCAAGATTTGTTGGATAAACTCTCTCAGGTGAAATGGTGTCAGGATTATTACTGGGTGACCATTGATGTGAAATCACTGTATACAAATATTAGTAGAAGATGGGGATTGGAAGCAGTGATGGAGATGCTGGGTGATGGACCTAGAACAACTTTTTTGGTTAACTTACTTGAATTTTGTCTTGCCCATAACTATTTTTGCTTTAACAATGAATTTTTTCTGCAATTGACGGGAACGGCTATGGGGGCTGCTTTTGCGCCCTCATATGCCATTATTTACATGGGATTTTTTGAAAGGCAATTTATTTATCCAACCCTGTTTTATAAAAAGAACGTTGTATTATATAAGCGTTTTATTGATGATCTTTTTCTGATTTGTAGGGGTGATATTTGTGATTTTTTGGATTTTTTTGAAATTTTAAATAAGAATGAACATGGACTAACCTTCTCTTATGAACTTAATAGGGAAAGGATTAATTTTTTGGATGTGACGCTATATAATGATGAGGAACGTATTGGCTATAGGCCGTTTAGGAAAAGTACTTCAGTAAATATGTTCCTACATGCGAGCAGCATGCATCCTGGGCATTTATTGCATTCATTACCCTCAGGTGAATTTAAAAGAATTTTTGACCATACTAGTGATGAAATGGAGAGGGATAATGAATTAAATAATTTTGAGTTGAGGCTGAATAAGAGGGGTTATGATAAAGATAATTTGTTAAAATGTAAAAACAGGTTATTTGGGATTATTGATGACAATTCTTGTGAGTATCAAAATTCTAGGAGTACTTTGGATAGATCCACTCTTAGAGTATTCAATAATAAAGAGTGTGATGGTGAGGAGAGGTTATTTTATGTTACAAAATTTTCCCCTCTATCAGATGAATTAGTGAAGGTAGTGAGAAAATATTGGTATATTATTAGTGAGGATGAGAATATAGGTCATCTTTTTTCTAAACATATCACTTTTTCTTATAAGAGGGGGAAAAATCTAAAAGAGTTATTGAATTATAACTTCTTGAAAGGGGATGAGAAGTATAATTTTTCTCCAGGTACACATCCTTGTGGTCACTGTAGTCTTTGTGAGAGGGTAATTAATGTAAATAGGATTAATGGTATACCCTTTGCTCCTAGATTTTACTTTAACTGTAGATCAATAGGAGTAGTGTATATTCTAGGTTGTTCATGTGTAGGCATTTGGTACATAGGACAAACTAGAAGGATGGTTAGAATTAGTATTTTAGAGCATTTAAAAGATATTAGAAACCATAGTGAAATTAGCCCTGTGGCCCAGCATTTTCTTGATAAACATGGTGGTTGCCCAAATAGTTTGAGATTTTGTGTACTGGGTAAACCATTTTTTATTGGAGGAGGGGGGGACTATTCCTATAAATTACTTGAATTGGAGACTAAAATGATTCTAAAATTTAAAACTCTGAAGCCCCATGGACTTAATTTGGAATTAGGTATTTAATTATGCCATAATAATTATTATTATATTATGTATGTTATTTAACATTTCATATGTGGTTTATTTTGATACATTGTTTCTCTTTCTAATTTATTGTAAATGTCACTTTAAATTTGTGATTATATCAGCGACTGATTGATTAATTGATGTTAGGTGCTTGTGATAATTGTTATTAACTTGTGTGTGTATATATATATATATATATATATATATATATACATGAAAAAATACACATTTTTTGTGATCCATTGAAGGCGAAAGGCCAAGGTACCAGATAGTTTAATAAAAGGCAACTGGTAAAGTTGGAATTTGTGTTTGGATTTACTTTCCTTGTGCTGGTGTTTTTGGAAGGGTGTCCTCTTTCCCCTTTATTTGCGCTATACTTAGAACCACTGGCAACAAAAATAAGAAACTCAGAAATTCAGGGAAATAATTGGTATAATAGTCAAGAACAGCTGGCTCTGTTTGCAGATGCTATTATTTTATACCTGATAAAATCAGGAAAGGACATTTCAGTGTTATGGAACATTTTGAGGCAGTTCAGATCTTTTCAGGATACAAAATTAATGAAGCTAAAACAAAGGCAATAGCTGTAAATTTTGTACACAAGCACGGATTGGTTCAGCAATATCAATATTTATGGGGACATCATAAAAATGAAGTATTTAGGAGTATAAACTAAAAAGGATTCTGGTGTTGCAGCTAAGGATATGTGGGAAGAGACTAAATAAAAGATAATACAAAAACTGTGAAATTGGAAGCTCTGTTATATGGATATAGAGCACAAGGTGCAAGCAGTTAAAATGTTTTTAGTCCCTTTAGTTTTATACACAGCTTAGGCATATTTTTATCAACCAGAAGAGAAGTTGTGGATAGCAATGAATAAAAAGCTGAAGGATTTTATCTGGGAGGGAAGACGGCAAGACTCAAGTGGGATAAGCTGATTCTTCCAGTTGAACAAGGTAGTCTGGGATTTCCTGATTTGAAGTGGTATTTCAGAGCTACACAGTTAAGGCTCCTATACATAGCACAAGCAGAAACCTAGAATTCAAAGTGGAAAGGGGTGATGATGAAACAGGGAGGAAGCTCAAGAAACAAAGAGAGACTGGGATTTTGGATGCAGATCCTCAAGTAGAATAACAATAACCATGTATTATATTCATAAAGTAGCAGAAAATATTCTAAGCGCTAAACCAACATGGGAATGGAGAAATGAGATTCTGACAGTAGGGATGACTGCAATTAGGGATACAGACAATAGGCAAGAGGGGATTGGAATTTATTGGAGAAAATTGGCAAAAGAACCAAGGTATTGGGAGCAGATAACTAGAGAGGGAAAGGTGCTAGAATGGGAAGCGGCCAAAAATGTATTTGGACTGCAGGCTAGAGATTGCCTTCCCTATCAAGGAGTGATATCCAACTATAGGCAAAGAGAAAGAAATAGTGGGAGCCTAGCAAAAGACCAGCACTGTTAGAGTTTCTAGTAAAATCTAGAACAGGAGCTGCAGTTAAAAAAAGAAATAATTAGTAGAGTATACAAAATATTGCATGATAACTATAAGAATCAATCAGAGGAGGTTAGGACTGGGAAGAGAGATTGGCTATTCAATTTACAAAGAAACAATGGGGTACATATATATATATATATATATATATATATATATATATATATATCCCAAATATGAAACAAAGTATAGAAGAGTCAGGATCTTTGCTCGGAAGTGTTTACATAGGTGTTTTTATAAGCCAAGTAGACTCCAAAGAATTTTTCCTCGGGTAGACAGCAAATGTTGAAAATGTGAAGGGGAAGAAAGAGGTAATTGGAAACATATTTTCTGGGAGTGTAATGAGTTGGCATACTTTAGAGATTATCTGCCAGAGATACTGGGTGAGCAAATTGGTTTAACTAAGGAAATGATTTTTGTGAGCTATGATACAGAATCGGAATTGCCTAGACATGGTAAGGCCTTGCTGATTTTATTATGGTGGCTGCCAAAAAAGCGATTACTAGAAGATGGAAATAAAAGTCTAGACCAAATTGTTAGAAGTAGTGAATATAGTAACAGAGATAAAACAACTGGAATTGGGATCTTTAGAAAAGGGTAGGAGCAAATTACATAGAAAAAAATGGGAATTATAGGAATAATACATGCAGAGGAGGAACAAGGTTTAAAAAATGCAGGATTTGATTGAGCTGGATAGATTATAAGTGATGTATAATGTTTGCAACTAAAATTATGTTAATATGGTTTGTTTTCATTTATATAACTATATGATTGCCTATGTCATATGTGATAATTTAATAAAGATATTTCTTGTTTTTTTTTTAAAAAGAAGAACTCACAAGCAAAAAAAAAAATATAATAGTAATACATGCTAACACTCTAAGGCAAGATTAGCTGTAAATATAAATGTAAAAAGCTAATGAACACCAAACCAGTTAAACAAATAAACAAAATGGTACTACAGTTCAAACAAGGAAAGGCTGATGAGACAATTACTTAACTCTAAAGAAAGAATTATAAATTTACAAATAACTATGTAGAAATGAAGAACTCTGAAACGGATGGCCAAAGGCCCATAAACTATCAAGAGCATGAGCTTTTTAACAAGTTTAAAGAAAAATAAAAGGTGGATAACTTATGTATGGAGAGCATCTTTGGGACTTCAAGAGGCTGCAAACAAGAACTAAGTTAGTTGGGGAGCAGCAGAGCATTATGGATGGAAAAGAAATGAAAGGACTTTGGGTTGGAGCACTTAAATGGCTGGATCAGATCTGAGCTGGGGCTTGAGGATCCATATGTCAGATTGAATGGACTGGATGAATCGGATCCAATGTTATTGATTGTCTGAACTTTCCCCTGTTTAGTACTCATGTTAGCACTTGCTCCTGGGTCTGAAGTTGTAGAGATTTTCAGCATTCAGCATTTTTTATCTGGTATGCCGCTATTCAGAATGCCAACTTTTGGGGAAGGGTTAAGGTCATTGTTTAATTCAACCTTCTGTGTGTCGAACATATGATAGTAAACCATTTTTTTGTATCTCATTTGCTGTTCATACATTTACCTCATTTCTCACTCTGTGCATGTCATTAGCCAGTGAGTCAGCTGTCTGGGTTTTTAAATAGTTTATTCTGCTGCATTAATTATAATCTTCCATCACATCAGTATTAATTCCACTTTGAAGGCAACCCTATCATCATATTTCAGAAGCTATCTCTGGTCAGACCTGAATAAAGACTGGACAGACTTCCCCCAGACAGTAGAACAACTACTGAGAATACTAGATTCTCTCCAAGGGTAATTTCTTGTCTAAAAATATCTATTGGGATGCTTAGTATGCAATCTGTAGAACACTGTGCTATAAGAAATGCTGATTTTTGGGGCAAAAAACATAAACTATTGTTCATTTTGCTCGCTCTCCTGATTTTCCAGAATAAATTCAAGGAATTGGCTTAGGACTGGCGAGACAGCAGTTGGCTACCTAGCCATGTAGCATGTTATGCCTTGTCTCCAATCATTTCTGCTCTATGTTGCTCTATGCCGTGTGTACTAAGTAATGGAGTTTTATTTTGTCACAGCACTGCTCATTTGTTTGTTGCGTACTGTGAAAGATGGAAATAAGCATTGTGTTGCATCCAGTCTGCTAATTGTCTTTCTGGTTGCCTTCTGTTGCCTGGCTACCTTTCACTGCTGCTGTTTCAGGTCTTTGTAGTTGTTTCACCAAGATGTCGGTCAGGATGGTGTGGGATCATATGCACTGTTGACCCACTGAGTTCAGCTTTTGCTCTGGATCTCTGGCTAGAGAGACTTTTTTGGTGTTCATTTTGCTTGAGCAGTTGAATTGAGTCTTAGCCCCTCTTTGTTTGACTTTCCTGCTTTTTGAAGTATTAGGTGCGGTGGTGTTGTGTTTGAGGTTTCTGCTTGACCCTTTTGTGAGTGATTCATATAACAGCCAGTGATTTGGATTATTGATACATCTTCCTATCAATTTGGATGGGGACAAAGGTGATTGGTGGAAACTATCATCTCTTCACCATGGATCATAGCTATAAGATGGCACACTGGTTGACAAGCTTGCTTTTTGGAAGAGCCCTAGATCATAAGGTACCTTTTCATTTCATAGTTTCAGAGGTTCATAGGTAAATACTAGGCTAAATAACCCAGGGGAATTTAAGCCTAGCAATGCTTCTCAAATGTGTTGACAAGTTTTGATACCCTATGTTTATTTTAAGGGGTATATGTAGGCTTGGGCATGGATGGTCATGCATTTACAATCTGCCTCTGTCTAATAGAGACATAGGTGCCAGACCAGGGATACATTTCTGATTCACCATCCACTGGTCCAAGTTACACTTGAATTGGGTTAGGGAAGAACTCTTCTCCACATGAATGGGAAGCATGTTTCATAGAGGGGTTAGTGTCCTTCCAACATGTTCTATTTATGCTGTAGATGAGGTTTAGGTTCCTAGATTTTGCAAGTATGATGCTATTTATTTTGGGGATGTGTAACAGGTTCATGGGAGCAGGATCAGTGGATACTTTGCAGGCCAGGCATAGATCGCCTCTCAGAAGTCTGTAGAAGACCACTTACAGTGTAGGACCTGTTGTTTACACCCTATATTCTTTTTATGAGGACCCTTTGTGGATGCTCCAATTGTTGCATATGCCTTGTCTGGTTCATACCGAAGGGGGAACTGTACTCCATGACTGGTCTGATAAGGGCCAAGTACAGCAGAGCAATGACATCCTTGGATCTAGATAAAGTTGTACAACACAAAATGATTTCTTTATTATTACAGACAAATGACAGTCAAGGCCAGGTAACTTTCTACAAGTGTTCCCAAATCCCTGACAACTGGATCTTAGGGATGTATTATCAGTGTGGTAGTTTTCAGGGTTAGCCATCTTTCCCATAGGATAATATTACTATTATTTCTTGGTAATGAGTTTTAAACCTTGACTCTGGCACTAGTTATTGGTCTTTGTCAGTCCTTTTTGGAGGGTATTTCTGTCTTTGGGGGATTCTATGACTGTGCCTAGTTTGCAGTCATCTGCAGACTTGGTCAGCCAGAGGCCCTTGATGTGGCCTTGACTTTAGAAAAATAGATGCCAAAAAAGAAGTAGAAATAGCACTGAGCCTTGAGAGACTTCACTAGTGACCAGCCTTTTTTTTAGAGGTAGATAACCCTATCCTAACTTCTTGGCTTCTATCTTCAAGCCAGCAGGCTGTCCAGTGGGTGAGATAGGGATTTACAATGCCAGAGTTGGATTATTGTGTTGAATGCTTTGACCAGGTAAAGGTAGGCAGAATGCATCATTTTGCCCTCATCCATTAATAGCTTTGATAACCTTCTCGACAAAATCCACCAGGCTGAGTAGTCATGACCTGCCCTTAATGAAACCAAATTGGGTTTGATCTAGTGTGAGGACTTCCAATGTCATTGTTTATCATGTTCATGATCATTTATTTCCATGGCTTTGTATATGAGACTATTTAGACTTACAAGACTATAGTCACCCAGGTTTATTGATGGCCCACACTGGTGCAGAGGGATGACAATTGCATTCCTCCTTTCATTTGGCAAGAAGACTGTCTGGTGGCTACTGTTAAATAGAGGTTCTAATGATCCTGATAGGTTGTGTTTCATGCTATTAAGGAGGGTTCCTGGGATATTATCAGGGCCATCAATGTTGTATGCTTGGCCTTGAAGAGTGCGTTAAGGACTTGTTCCTGAGTGATAGTTGGGGGAGGTATGGTTGAGGTTATTTCCTGAGGGGTGTATTTAATCTTCTGATTTTAGAAATCTTATAATATCTCATCCTAGTTTTAATTGCAAAATGAGTGTTCATGCCCTTGCATTTGGCTAGGTAATTTTAGTTGAGAGAATTTTATCTGGTTGTATCATTGAAATGCACTCACAATGGACTCTGGTAAATTGTGTTTGTCCATGGTTTTAAATAACCAAATTTAACCTTTATAATTCTATACTTAAGTGGAATTGTGGTTTTAAGCTTTCTTCCTCTCTCTTTCATTCTTTAATGATTTTCTTTGTAGCATTAAGTATAAATGTTATGGTTATTGTTTTCAATTTTTGGACTATTTATTGATTTTTCTAATTCTGGATATTGTTATTTTTACCTGGATTAATTTGTACATTTTATTATCTGAAGTGGGTATTATGTCCCAGTGCTGTTACTACTCAAGGGTGCCATTACTTGCCCTGTGTCTATATTCTACAACCCATCTGCCATAGCTAGTGTTTTATCTATGCAGATGTTTGCAGATTTTGAAGAAACATCACTGGGTTTGTAATAGACTGGCCAGTGGAGTACCTTCCTTGTGTGTTCCCAGTGTGATCTCCTGGCAGCAGTTTTCCTTCCCTGGGGTCCATCAGTAATCTTCCTGTCTTCTAGTAGTGCCAAAGGTTCCATCTTTCCATAAATGGCAGGTAACTGGGGCCTATCCTCCAAGGATCCCTATTAGAGTACTACACTCCACTGTCAGGCCCATCTACCGTAAAATTGGGATTATCTCATATCAGTTGTTGTGTGCTGACTTTGCATTTATTACTGAAACCTGGCTGGGTGATCATTTTGTCCTTTAGTTTGCATCAGCTATTCTGCCTGGTTTCTTAGTACTCTCAAGTCCTAGGAAGGGTGATGTAGCAGGTTATGCCAGGACTGGACTACGGCTGGCTCAGGATACCACTAGAGACACTATCAAGTTTGAAAATAGCATCTTGGTTGCAGGAGCAAAATATAGGTTTCTCCTCATCTACCACCCACCCAGCTAGAGCATTCCTTCAAGAGTTTGCTGACTTTCTCATTTTCTCTGTTTTTAGTCTAGAGCATATTTTGGTGCTTGGCAACATCAACCTTTGGTTCGAGGATGAGTCAGTGTTTCATTATGCAGTTAAATTCATGGGCAAAGAAGGTTTCTGGTTTACCCAAGTAATTACCTCTGCAACACATAGATTGGGCCATACATTGGACTTAGTGATTCTTCTTAATTTTAAGGCATAAGAGATGTGGTGGCATCATTCACATGGACTAAGCCTTTTCTGTTATGCTTTGGTCTCATACTTTCACAACAAATCCCCCCAGTTCATGAACTGACATTAATCAACTCCGCAAAAGATATTGCTTCCCTCATACAATATGCTGATGATTCTAGCCTAATATGCATTTCAGATAACCTCATACATCTTCAGAGAATTACTCAAGAGGCCTTTAACTCTGTTGAAATTTTGCTACAGAATAATCACCTGCTGCTAAATACTCAAAAAACTAAATTATTTCTCTTTTTTTCCAAAATCCCATTTCCCTGGAAAAAAACAACTTTAAAATTTCTTCCTTAAATAATACCATGATTGAAGTTGCCTCACATACAAAACTACTTGGTATGGCAATCAATCTTAAATTTGTACTTTCCACAATAGCATCAAGAAAATCCGGCAAAACTAGGTACATTTCATAGAGTAAAGAAATTCCTTACAAACTCTGCCAAGGTAACTTTAGCTACCACTTACCTCTTACCCCCTCTCCTATACAGAGGCCCTATCATGACCAACCTACAAGCCTCACTTAGTTCTAAACTTGAACAATGCTACAACAAAGCTGTCAGATTTGTTTGCAAAAAAAAAAAAAAAAGTACCAGCCCTACCACTGTTTAGAACTAAAAGCACTTAACAAGCTGGAACTTCCTCACCATCTCTCTATACCCAGCTCATCTTAACCTACAAAATCATAAATACCCTATTTGCCTGCCCCATGCTCCAATTCTGTCTACCAAACCATCCACTATGGTCAGGTGATAAACAAGTTCTTACTATCTACAAACCACTAAGGACTGCTGGGGTTGGTCACTATTCCAATAATGTAGCTAAAACATGCAATAAAATTCCTATATCATTCTAGTTGACTTCATCTCTGCATCCTGGCTCTGTCCCTCACCCTCATCTGGGATTTCTCCTAACATCCTTCATTACCTTTTTATACCTCACTTTAAAGCACTAAATCACTTAGCCTTCTTATCCCCTTCTAATACTTCACTTTATTGTAGTACTTAAACTACTCTACCTACTTCTAATTGTCACAAAAAATTACCATTCTATCGCTTCTTCTCCATTAACACTTAAACTTGTTTATCCTCTCTAATACCTCACTCTAATATATTTCTTTAATTACTCCTACCTATGTTATAACCACTCTTCTATCTATAAAGTCTCAATATGATGTTGGTATGTTAATGTTTGTGAATATCAATACAAATTTTATTATGCTCACTGCTATAATATGTATTCACTGAAACTGCAGTATTAAGTCTGTTATTTTAAATACTGATTGCATTAAATTAGTTACCTTGGAGCTTTTCTTCCCGGGCCTTCACTGAGTAAGAATACCTGTGCCCAGTTGAACTTTCAAATTAAACAAATGTAAATAAATAAATAATGTGGAGCTTTTTTCATCTGTGATCCTTCAGTTTTGCATGGATTCTAGTGATGAGTCTTTGGATGGTTTGGTTTGATATTATAAATAGGCCTCTAGCCTCAATTCTGGATTCCCTTGTTCAAAGTTAGGACTGACCAGTTTAAACTAGGAGATGTGAATCATGGTTTGACTATGAACTTTGCCTTCTTTGTAGGAAAGTGTTCAGGTTGATGAGTCAGTGGCAGTAAATTGACAGGCTTGAGTGGGAAGAGCATTATGCCATCTACCATGCAGACATCACTCGAAAAAAAGACAACCTATCTATCCAGACATATATTTGTAGCATACAATCGACTAGCCACAATCTTCTGTGTGGTGGAGGGGCTGTGCAGTAAAGCTTCCCATACCAGGCAAAGAACTCTGTTTTAGAATAACAGTCTGTTGTTAATTTCTTCTCTAACAAATTTGCTTCTATCAAATCCACCCAACCACCTATAGACCCTGTGGGTACTGCTGTTATGTCAGCTTATCTTCTAGTCACACCATGAATGATTACAATGAGTTTATTTGTGTGGTCTTAGGTCTGCTACCAGTAACCTGCAGAGTGGATCCTTGCCCATCGGGATTAGTCTTAGTGTCCTGGGACCAGTGTGATTTTTTTTCCAAATAATGGGTTTGCCATTGAGACTTGGGATTTTTCCAGTGAGTCTGAAGAAAACGGTGGTCATTCTACTTTCAAGAAATGAACACTAGACCCTAATGTACTTGACAATTTATTCCCAGTCTTTAATATTCCATTTTTAGGTAAGGTTATCAGGTTGTTGTTAAGCAGTTACAAACTCATTGACCGATTTCATTTTGGCTTTTGGACTCGTTATAGCACTGAAACTTCCCTAATATGGGTTGTAAATAATCTCTTGATAGCCAAAAACAGTGTTTTACTCCACTTTGGTACTCCTGAATCTCTTAGTTATGGCTGATACTGTTGGTCGTGGTCAATTGATTGAACTATTAAAATCTTGTTGTAGGCTGTCCTGAATGATTTTAGATTGGTTTACTCAAGCTATTCTCTGAGAAATTATTCATACCTTAGTTTCAAGATGGCCAGATTACTGCAGTGCACTTTAACTTGGACTCACTAACATTAAACTTGACTAAATTTAGAGCAGAACTGCCCTGGCAGGCTGGTACTATGCATTATCAACATATTACCTCTGTTCTGTGCAGTTTGCTCTTGCTGCCAGTTTATTTCAGAATTATACTTAAGGTTTTAGTGTTGATGTTCTTGTCCATTTATGACTTGCACCCCTCTTGTCTGAAAGGGTTAATGGTGCTGTACACCCCAACTAGAGTTTTACACTTGGCTACTCAAGGGTTGTTGCAGTTTCACAGGTGCATGTTGAGAATTCTGGAGTCCATTCTGTTACTGACCTGGACACCACACCTGTGGAATCAACTACCTCAGGAGTGCCCTTGGCTGGCTTCTGTAGATAATTTAAAAATGTATCTTTTTTGAAATCACTTATGAGGGAGTATGATGAATTATGCTACCTAATTTTCTAGCTTTCTCCTAATTGTTTTTCAATTTATTGTTGCAATCTATATTTACTTTTAACTTATACATGGTGTTTTGGAAATGTTGTTGTTGTTGTCTTTCAGCTTTTCCCGGTTAGGGGTTGCCACAACGGAACTCCGGTCCGCTAATGATTGGCAGTAGATTTTCACGTGCCGAGTTGCCGGCCCTGATGCACAACCTTCAACAAAGGTACGCCCATTCACGCATGTCTCCACGCAGAAGACACTCTAGCTGAGAATCGAACCGGACAATGTCTTATTGTGAGGTGACAATGCTACCGCAGCACCACCACCGCAGTATACATGGTGTTTTGGAAATATTATACTTAAATGAAGTTGCAGGTGGAACATTTTATATTATTTTTCGTACACTGCTTTTTGAGTCTGTTGATTACATGCTAACACTTAGCAGCTTATTTTTCAGTCCAGCTGCTGGAGTTATTGTACTTTTGGTATACTTTCTCCATTTCTCTGTCAGCATAAAAAATCTTCAAATGCAGTGGTGGTTTCTTTCAGAAAAAGAGAGGTGTATTGGAGAAAGAGGGTACTCTATAAAAATGGGGCTCAGCAAAAGGGCAAAAGTGAGGAAATGTTTTTCCACAGAAGGAGCTGTTCACATTGAAGAGGTAATGAAAGAAAAACGTAGGAGAACTTAAAACTTCATGTGACTCACAAAGATAATTCCAATGAGAAATCAACAAAGTTAACTAATATATACTATGTAGCCAAATGAATGGTTGGGCTATGAGGCCCAAATAGTCCTCATTTGCCACTAAGCTCTTATTCTGTATTATGTTGTAATAATCTGCTGTCTTATTACTAACTACTTTTTACTTGCATCCTACATGCATTTTCTAGAGTACCAGAATGAACCGCTAGTGATTATGGTAGGTTTAGATGTGGAAAATTATTGTGCAAAACCAAATTATTTTGCATTCCTGTGAAACTGTCTTTCTTTGTCTTGTATTATTGCAGTAAACTGGAAACTTTCTGAAACACACTATGGAAGTTAACAGGCCCTCATCTTTTTGATGACATAGAACTCCTTTATCTATGTTAGATATAATGTAAAAAAAGTAACTATGAAACTTACCAATGTGTGACTGTAAAAAACATTGTTGCAAATAACCCTGATTTGAACTCCTGTAAAAATCCAGCTTACTGTATCTGAGTTGCGTCATTCCTGTGTTCATCTGCAATACAGGTGACATACATTTGGACAATAGTCCAGGTGCCAGTAGGCTCACTCACTCACTGGGCAAATAAACTGAGGGTCTCCTTCTGTTCAGTAAAGTGAAAGTGGGTTCTCATTCTTGGCATAGAATGTCACCCACTACATATAAGTGGGAGCCTTCATGCTTGTAATTACCACCCAATGGATAGAGAGTATGACTTTAAGACATTACTGCACATCCCTTGAGGAGAACAATTGACAGAAAATGTGGTGACATCCTTCTGTTATGCTGCTGCCTGCAGGACTCGTGCCATGTTGCAGCTATGACACTAAGTGGTCTACTCTGTCTCTGGTGGCAATTCATGGGAAAATTGGATCAATAACATGGCAAACTTGAGCTTCATTGGGAAGAAAATTATGCTTCAAGTAGGTATGTGAAAGACAAACAAAAGATCATACTGTGCCCTGAATTGGTTGTCTCTGCTTTCAGATTTGTCATTCAATAACATTGAGGTAATTGAAGGTCTTGATGCCCTTGTTAATCTGGAAGACCTCAGCTTGTACAACAACCGAATTTCTCACATTGAAAATATGGACAAACTGGGAAAACTACAGGTTCTCTCCATGGGAAACAACAACTTGGAAACATTGGAGGAAGTAAGGACTACTTTACCATTTTACAATCTTTTTTAATATTTTATATTATTAAGACTAACATCATGTATGTAGAAAAAAGGCTGTTTTTTTTCTGTATTAGGAACTTGGTTTATATCCATTGCTAAGACTGTGGTACAATATCAGAACACCAATACTTTTGTGGAAATCTGAATCATACAGGCTAGATTTTAAAACAGTGGTCTAAAAGAGGTTATTTTTTGTGTAGGGGTTCACAATATCTTAAATAGCATAAAGCTTATAAAATATGTACGTGATATAAAACTTATTTAATCTATAATGTTTTCCCATGATATTTTGAAATTGTGATAAGCCCTAAACCAAATTTGTAGTTTAACTATACAAATCAAATCATACTACATTTGAGAAAAATGCAGCAGCTAACTTTTTGGACCATCTACCTTTGAATTTGTAAACCATGTAAATAAGCGACTGGCAAGCCCTAAGGAACTACGGCAAAAGAAGTTGCAAATTAACGTATTTTAATAAGACCGTTTTCACTCTTGCAAGAGCAGGAGCTTCTTCAGACAAGTTTAAAAAATTACAGAAACACTCTTTTTAAAAGCAACAGCTGATAAACTTGTGATGTCATTTCCTTCAAGGGAAAACACTTACGGACACTTTTTTATATGTTAAAAAGACAGATTATGAAAATACTAAATGTCTTTATACAAAATCTTGTCACAAAACAAAATATACAAAAAATGTATTTAAATAAACTAACTAACATTTTATAAGAATAATGATTAAAATTGAGACTTTTTCTTAAAAGGACCCAAGGTAACAACCATGATAAAGGTATAACAGCCATAAGGTAAGGTGTATGTGTATATACGAGTGGATAAACATATTTTGTATGCTAAAGGTATACAAAGCATAATAAACAAGAGCAGTAGTTCCAGTGGTTTCTCCTAAAACACAATGTGTATAAATACAGTGTGTATATAGAGAAAAGATCTTGCAGAGAAATATATATGTATATCTTGCCCTCCATAATAAAAGTTCTAATTCAACCTCTTAGATAACTTTTATATTTCAAGATGACTGATATATTGCAGGTCTCATTCAACCCAGGAGGGGCAAAGGCATTTAAAAGTAATTGCCATTCAAGTTCTTTTAATTCTAGGAGGATAGACTGAGGCCCCCCCCTTATGCCCACTTTTACCGAATCAATACCCATGAAGGAAAAACTATGTCCAACATGATCTAAAATATGCTTGGATAGGGCATTGTCAGTTTTTTGGTTTCTAATTGCATAATTATGTTGGTAAATACGGTCACGCAACTTTCTGTCCGTTTTACCAACATAAAATGCAGCGCAGCAATTACACTGAGCTAGATAGACAACAGATTTGGTGTCACAAACAATCCTGTGTCTGATGTAAAATTTCTCATTCCTTATAGAAAAGGAATTCCCAGTTTTTACTAACCTGCACCAATTACAGAACCCACAAGGGGTACTGCCAGTTAGTCTTGAAATAAATTTACTAGAGTCCGTATTTTGTAACAATTCTTTTAAATTTCTGCCTCTCCTAAATACAAAAAGAGGGTAAGAGCCCAAGATTTCTAATAAGTAGGCACTGTTCACAATAAAGTGCCAGTTCTTTTTTATAATAGAACACATACTGTCAATGTGTTTGTTGTGAGTTAGGATAAGGCTGGTCTTGAAGTCTTGTATGGAACTGGCAGTAGTAACTCTGTTGCCATTGTTCTCATATAAGAGAGGGCTGGTATCATTGTTAAGTGAAGGTGTTTGTACATTTTCAGTGTGTGGAGGGTCGCTTACCATAAAATTGGAAAGTAAGGGTGTATAAAATCCTGACATTCTCTTTTGTGAAACTTCCCTTATTACATTATCCAGAAGTTCACAAGGGTAACCCCTATTCAAAAACATATCTTTGAGGTTATCGCACTCAATTTCAAAAGCTGAATCAGTGTTACACATACGTGTGGCTCTCACTATTTGGCCCTTTACTATGGACTTTTTCTGTTTCCATGGATGATTACTGGAATAGTGTAGGAAGGCATTACAGTATGTGTGTTTTCTGAAAATGCTTGAAAGGAGTCGTTTGTTGTTCATATCCTTAATAAGCTTAACGTCTAGATAGTCTATCTCTTCATCAGAGAAATGGTGCGTGAACCTTAAAAAAGGGCAAGAGGCATTCATTTTGCTTAATAAATTAAGTGCAGAATCTTCATCCCCCTGTATAAGAATAAATACGTCGTCCAAAAAACGCGTATAAAATTTTCTTGTCTCTTTGAATAAGGTATCTTTAAACAAGAATGTCTTTTCCCAATGCACTACAACAAGATTAGCAACGCTCCCCCCACACGGGGAACCCATTGCAATACCTCTTTTTTGGAGGTAATAGTTGTTGTTGAAAATAAAAAAATTAGATGTTAAAATGATGTCAAGTAAAATTGTGACGACATCAATTTCATCTTTAAGTGCTCCTAGATCAAGTAACATTAATTCAACCCATTCAATGGCCTCACAATGTGGAATACAAGTATATAAATCAACAACATCAATTGTTAAGAAGTTGTTTGAAGGGTTGAAGGGAATGTCATTTATAGACATTAGAAAAGACCAGGAGTCTTTGCATATCTGTGGTAATAGCTTGATGTACTTATTCAAGATATGATCGACAACCTTAGCACAAGGGTAAGTAATGCAACATCTCCCATCCACAAGAGCCCGCATGGGTGGATCCACCAAGTTTTTATGTATTTTGGGGATTCCAAACATTACAGGGACTCTGGGAAAGGAGATGTTGATGAAGTTGAAGGTTTCCATATCAATCCTTCCTTCTATGAATAGGTCTCTAAGGTACCCTTTAATGCGATTGTATTCACCCGACATCTCATTAAGGGATGAAGGCTCATACGCCACCGTGTTAAGAACGTGGGACATTTTGGCGTTGTAATCATCTTTACCAAAGATGACCAAGCCCCCACCTTTATCTGGTTTGATCACCCTAATAGGAAAATTCCTAAGGTTTTCAAGGCTAGCCCTTTGTTCAGGTGTAATATTGTTCCTATTATCAAACCACTTAATGTTCTGGAACAAAAATCTGAGATCTATTTCACAAGCATATTCAAATGTTTGTAGAATGGGGTGTAGTGGAGGGTTAAAAATACTCGACATTTTGAAAGGGTGTATGTCCCTAGTTAAATCACCTTTGAATAACACTTTAAGATTTAACCTGCGTACATAACATTTCAAGTCCATCAAACATTTAGGTAAACTGATCCTCTGATCAGGAACAAATGATAGTCCAAGAGCTAACAGTTCAATAAGTTCTTGATCAATGTGGACATCAGAGAAATTGTACACAGTGAAATCACCTTTTAAATTTTTCAAAATGAACGGTTTGCCAATTGGAACAGCAGGAAAATCATTTCCTAATTGTTCGTGTTGTTTTTCCTTTGGTTTTTCCTCCGCCCTAAAAAAGGCTTATTCTGGTTGTTGTAATTAGGGTGGTAACCATTTTTGTTGTAGTTGGATTTTATTCTGTTACTTCTCCTCGGTTGTTGGGACGATGAGCCCTCATCCCCATCTTCGATGTCGGCGTCGTTCTCCTCCAGTGTGTGAAGGCCAACCCTTCCACCACTATTATTAGTAAGGCCCTCTTTTTGTATTTAGGAGAGGCAGAAATTTAAAAGAATTGTTACAAAATACGGACTCTAGTAAATTTATTTCAAGACTAACTGGCAGTACCCCTTGTGGGTTCTGTAATTGGTGCAGGTTAGTAAAAACTGGGAATTCCTTTTCTATAAGGAATGAGAAATTTTACATCAGACACAGGATTGTTTGTGACACCAAATCTGTTGTCTATCTAGCTCAGTGCAATTGCTGCGCTGCATTTTATGTTGGTAAAACGGACAGAAAGTTGCGTGACCGTATTTACCAACATAATTATGCAATTAGAAACCAAAAAACTGACAATGCCCCATCCAAGCATATTTTAGATCATGTTGGACATAGTTTTTCTTTCATGGGTATTGATTTGGTAAAAGTGGGTATAAGGGGGGGGCCTCAGTCTATCCTCCTAGAATTAAAAGAACTTGAATGGCAATTACTTTTAAATGCCTTTGCCCCTCCTGGGTTGAATGAGACCTGCAATATATCAGTCATCTTGAAATATAAAAGTTATCTAAGAAGTTGAATTAGAACTTTTATTATGGAGGGCAGGATACATATATATATTTCTCTGCAAGATCTTTTCTCTATATACACACTGTATTTATACACATTGTGTTTTAGGAGAAACCACTGGAACTACTGCTCTTGTTTATTATGCTTTGTATACCTTTAGCATACAAAATATGTTTATCCACTCGTATATACACATACACCTTACCTTATGGCTGTTATACCTTTATCATGGTTGTTACCTTGGGTCCTTTTAAGAAAAAGTCTCAATTTTAATCATTATTCTTATAAAATGTTAGTTAGTTTATTTAAATACATTTTTTGTATATTTTGTTTTGAGACAAGATTTTGTATAAAGACATTTAGTATTTTCATAATCTGTCTTTTTAACATATAAAAAAAGTGTCCGTAAGTGTTTTCCCTTGAAGGAAATGACATCACAAGTTTATCAGCTGTTGCTTTTAAAAAGAGTGTTTCTGTAATTTTTTAAACTTGTCTGAAGAAGCTCCTGCTCTTGCAAGAGTGAAAACGGTCTTATTAAAATACGTTAATTTGCAACTTCTTTTGCCGTAGTTCCTTAGGGCTTGCCAGTCGCTTATTTACCTGGTTTGTTCATTTTTCATTGTTTTTCGCTAATTTGTAAACCATCTAAAATGAGAATTAGTAAAAAATGTAACAGTTATAGTGATCTGAAAATCATAGTTCAGGAAGATCTTGAAATGGAATACAGGTTAAGATGTTATATAAGGAATTTCTGGACTACAGTCCTCTTTGGTGGAATTCATCTCTTCAACTAAAATTTTATAATTTATTCATTTTTATAATAATTTAATAATTTCAGAGTTAGAATGTGGTCCTCTGTGTGGACCATATACAGATTAGAAAAACACATAGTTAAAATATTGAACAAATCCAGAGAAGGTGAGATTGCCCAATGGTTATTCAAAACAGCAGAACTTCTTCTTTCAACTTTTCCTGGTTAGGGGTCATCACACTGGATCACTGTCCACTCATGATTGGCAGTGGAGTTTTACAGTGTCTGGCACCCAACCTTCCACAAAAAGCACACACACATACACACACATACACACAAACGCACTCACGCCTAGGGCCAATTTAGTGTGTCCAGTCCACCTACAGCATGCCTTTGGGATGTGGGAGGAAACTGGAGCACCCAGAGAAACCCATGCAACCACAAGGAAAACATGCAGACTCCGCACAGAAGGCACCCCAGCCGAGGATCGAACCAGAGAACCTCTTGCTGTGAGGCGGCAGTGCTAACCACTGCACCACCGTGGCCACCCCCAGTACAGCAGAACTGAAAGCACATATTGAAAATGTTCTGTTTGACCTGTAGGAGATTGTGTGTTGAACTGATTGTGGTATAAAGTCCATATAGGGATCAAGGACTATTTGGTGATCTTGCTCTTTTGAAGAAACTATGTCTTAAGGACAAAAGAATACTAGATTGAAGAAAGTCAAGTTAAGCCAGAATGTTGAAAAGCACTGGAGTTCCAGTAGAGTGATTGAAAGATGGAACAATATTCTGTCTCCTGTTCAGACTGTACCTGACCTATCTCACTTTAGGACATGGTTGGATACAGAAACAAGAAGTTCTAAATGTCAAATAGGATTCAGCATAATTGGTTGTTCCACTGTGCAACTCATGTATATATCCATGTTCATCTTTTCCTGAGGTTCCTCTCACAGAGGTAAGAGAAGCATGCTGGATAGATGAATATTCATTTTGAGCAACACAATTTACTGAATCTGTTCTGCTGAAACATTCATTTTAAAGAAATTTTAAAGAAACCTATGTACATGAAATATAACCTTCTCTAAAGTGTTATGACCTCCAAATAGTTTTCATTCATTTGGAGGAGTTCACACTACTTTTCAGTAAATACTTTGGCAGAACATTTGGTGTATCATGTCATGCTGAATATTCTTACCACATCTTTAGTGGATCATCCACATTTCACTAAAGCTCTCACCTAAGTATAACCCACCTCAAGGTCATAGCACTTTAAAATAGAATATATTTTCTGGGAATGGGTTTGTTGAGAAACCGCTCATCCAGAGTAATAGATTTGATTAATCTTGTTTTGCTGATTTAGCCTTTAACCACACTTCTTGCTTCCTTGAGTGTTTTTTTTTCAAAGTTATAAAATGAGCACTTTGACCATCTTTGACTCTACACTTCATGTCCTCTTTCACCTTTCTGTTGTGGATCAGTAGTAAATATCCTAGTAGTCATCAAATTCTACTGCAAGACACTCATTGCCAGTGCTTGCTCTTTCTGGCATTAAACTGTCTTGTACTGAACTACATTTTCATATCAGAAATTTCACTCAAGCCAGGCTTCTTTAAGTGCATGTATTTGGAGCAGAAGATTTCCCAGATGGAAGAGGAAATTAAATATTTTGCTTCATGTTCTATTCCATATTCTCAGAGACATTTTACCTTAGCCTGCACTCTCCAATCAGTGGGCAGGGACAGGTGAAATAAAAATAGTGAAAAAAATAAGGATTGTCACGCTGTCAGTTCCCTGTTGGAAAAAGATAAGCCCTTTCATCTCCTTTAAGTGAACTGGGGACATAAAGCAGTTTGGCATCATAGTGAGCTAGTAAGATTAACTTAGAAATATCCAAAGAGGATGTAAACATAATAAAAAGGATGCAACAGTAACCTTTTCTGTCACAATTCTCAACAAAAGTGGCACAAGTGGGTGACTTCCAAGGTGGCTGCAGACTAATCAGTAGCTTAATTTCAGCTCTACCAGTGTGAAAAAAGCAAACTCAGAAATAAGAGGCAGTGATATTGCCATCTTGACTAAAAGTCAACTACTGGCAACTAAAAGTACCCTGCCTACATGCAGCAAAGAAGAAATTTAGAGAACCTGAATGAAAATCAGTCAGAAAAGGAGAAGAGAAAACAATGGCTAGGAAGAATCTTGCAGTTGTTCAGCAAAACGTTGTTCAAGCTTCAGTTTTAGCACAGTTGATGGCTTCCAATAATTTAGAGTAAAAAATAAATCAAATTAACTCAGAGGTGATTAAAGTAAATGAAACACTGAAAGAGTATATCAACTCAAATAAAAAAATTGGAAAAATAAAAATATTTAACTAGCAATTCAGAGAAACTGATAAAACTGCAAAAATTAGTGGTTGAAATTAAAAAAAAAAGCTAGCTGAGTATGAGACTTCTCAAGAATAGCCATTTCAAAAAAATGGTAGAGTTAGAAGACAGAGTGTGCAGAGAAACCTGAAATTTTCTGCTGTACCAGAGAAATTGGAAGGAACAGAAAGTATTCATTTTATGAAAGCACAAGTAAGCAACTGGACTGGTATTCCACAGCAGCATTTGTTAATTGAAATTGCACATTGAGTGCATGCACCAAACTTAGCCACGAGAAAACAACTAAGACTTGTATTAGTAAAAATGCAGTCATACCAGCAGGAAAAAAGTTATTCTTCCTGACAAAACTGTGGCAGAAGGAGAAAGTATTTAAAATCAAAGATCACAGATTGCTTGTGGGAAATGATTATTCACTGTACACCAGGCAGAAGAGAAGCAAATTCATTCCAGTAATCAGGGAATGTCGGGAGGAAGGTGTGAGACTCAAGCTGCTATATCCAACTGTCTTCATGATATTTTTTTGATGCACAATAGGCTAAGGAGGAAATAAGAAAGATTATGCAACTAATAATGAGGCAGAAACAGGTGACTCTGCTTCTCATTTTTCTAACAATAAAACTTATAGAGAGCCTTTACCAGTGAAAACGTTCTCAATGTTCCAAAGAAATGTGCTTGAGACTGAAAAACATACAGGTGTATACTAAAATAATCAAAAGTATATTGATGTGACTAGAATCTGGTGTTGAGAGATGGAGATGAACAAAAGACCACAAACACTGTAATTAGTGAATAAATGGGAGACTATAAAGCATCGGTCACATTTGCAAATATGGCTTTGCAACAGAAAGTGACTGAGAAATACATGACTTTTATTGACTTTGTTAAATTTGTGGGTAGACTGTAAAGCATATGTCCAACTTTCTGTCATTAATGTTTAGAAAGGCACTAAAAGGGGAAAAAAGTAACTGTAAGTAAAACAATATTGTTCTTATTAGTATTTGTATACACAATATCATGATACAAACTGTATGTTATACATAGTAAAGCAGATTTGTATAGTGTGTAGTCAGGGGTAGTTTAAATATGGGGGAAGTCTCTTCAATGATCGTTGTATGTGTTAAAGATATTAAAGTAAATAAGTACTTTTTTAGTTGTAAGACATACAGTGGATATAAAAAGTTTACACACCCCTGTTAAAATGCCAGGTTTTGTGATATAAAAAAATGAGACCACAATAAATAATTTCAAAACTTTTCCCACCTTTAATGTGGCCTATAACAAGTACAATTCAATTGAAAAATAAACAAATCTGTTAAGGGAAAAAATATAAAAAATTTAAAAAGTACAATAAGCTGGTTGCATAAGTGTGCACACCCTTTAACTAATACTTTGTTGAAGCACCTTTTGATTTAATTACAACATTCAGTCTTCTTGGGTAGGAGTCTACTATTAGCATGGCACATCGTGACTTGACAATATTTGCCCACTCTTCCTTGCAAAAGCACTCCAAATCTGTCAGATTGCGAGGGCATCTCTTGTGCACAGCCCTCTTCAGGTCACCCCACAGATTTTCTATTGGATTTAGGTCTGGGCTCTGGCTGGGCCCATTCTACAACTTTAATTTTCTTCTGGTGAAGCCATTCTTTTGTTGATTTGGATGTATGCTTGGGGTCATTGTCTTGTTGAAAGGTGAAAGTCCTCTTCATCTTCAGCTTTCTAACAGACACCTGAAGGTTTTGGACCAAAAGTGACTGGTATTTGGAACTGTTCATAATTCCGTCCACCTTGATTAAAGCCCCAGTTCTAGCTGAAGAAAAGCAATCCCAAAGCATGATACTGCCACCATCATGCTTCACCATGGGGATGGTGTTCTTTTGGTGATGTGAAGTATTATTTTTGCTCCAAACATACGCTTTGGAATTGTGACCAAAAAGTTCAACCTTGGTCTTATCAGATCATAATACATTTCCCCCCCCCATGCTTTTGGGAGACCAGATGTATTGTTTTGCAAATTTTAGCCGGGCCTGAATGTTTTTCTGTGTAAGAAAAGGCTTCCATCTTGCAACCCTACCCCATAGCCCAGACATATAGAGAATACAGGAGATTGTTGTCACATATAGTACACAACCAGTACATGCCAGAAATTCCTGCAGCTCTTTCAGTGTTGCTATAGGTCTCTTGGCAGCATCTCTGATCAGTTTTTATCTTGTCTTTTCATCAGTCTTGGAGAGATGTCCAGTTCTTTGCAACATCACTGTTGTCCTGCATTTTCTCCACTTTTTGATGACTGTTTTCACTTTGTTCCATGGTATATCCAATGCTGTAGAATTTTTTTTTGTACCCTTCTCCTGACTGATACCTTTTAACAATGAGATCCCTTTGATGCTTTGTAAGCTCTCTGCAAAATATGGCTTTTGCTGTAGCAGGCAACTGAGTAAATGTCAGAAAATCCTACTAGGGCAGCTGAACTTTATTTGGGGTCAATCAGAGTCTGTTTAATTGAAGGCAAGTGTGTGCCCAAGAAGACTGAATGCTGTAATTAAATCAAAAGGTGCTTCAACAAAGTATTAGTTTAAGGGTGTACACACTTATGCAACCAGCTTATTGTACGTTTTTTTATTTTTTATACCCCCCCCCCCCAACAGATTTGTTTGATTTTCAATTGAATTGTACGGGTTATAGGACACATTAAAGGTAGGAAAAGTTTTGAAATGATTTATTGTGGTCTCATTTTTTATATCACAAAAACCTGGCATTTTAACAAGGGTGTGTAAACTTTTTATATCCACTGAAGCTTTACAGTATAACAAGAGAAGAAAGGCTGGACACAAGTAAGTTTATTGTTAATATGCTGTGATCTTTGCCTGCTGAGGTAGAAGTGGGGTGTAAAAGTGTACTATTTACATTATATGTATAATTAAAATATTTTCTCTTATTTTTACAAGGGTGAATAGAGTAATGTCCTTGGCTTAAATTATAAACAATTGTCTTTGTAAGCAAGTAGGCTTGAAAAATAAGACAAAATAATGAAAGCCATGAAAAAAAGACAAGCTTCTTACATCTATAAATATGTTAGCTTTTTTCCATAAGCAAATGCTCAGTGGGAGTCAATAAATCTGCTCCTAAGGCAGCTGTGCATTTTGCTCTGAGTGAAATTTACAAATATTTATTGCTGACTACATTTACATGGAGCTGAGCAATCTGCAGGTGCATGCAATTAATCTTGAGACTTCTGAACATTCTTTGCTGAGGGAATTGCAAAATTTAAAGGTACAATGGCAAGCAGTTCAGTGAAAAATAAAGTTTGAAATTATGGGAAGATATAGCAACTTCTCTAACAGCATTAATAATTTGCATTTAATAGCAGTGTACAGTTTAGTTTTATTTAAAGATAATCAGTGCACTTTTTTTAGGGCTAAAAGTTAATATATTCTAAATTCATGCAAACTGTTTTTCACATCTGACTGGAATAGTGATAAAAAAGAACAGACAGCAATAAGTATAAGTGGGAAGCAGTCTGTAGCACCCACTTCAACATGGGTAACCCTAATATTAGGTTAGGTAAGGTCTGTGGTGATCTGGGGCAATTTTTCTTGTCTGGCAGGTTAACTTCATTTTTTTGAAGATGTACATAGTCTTGTGTGTTTAAGATAATAGGGGATAGGGTGTTTTAAAAATGTATTTAACTTTTTGTTTGAGAGTTTTCATTAAGACAAAATGTCTTGAAAAATGTGACATGGTTTCAAATGGAGATGACAAGAAACAACTGTATAAAGGATCAACCTGCCGAACATTAGTTTGTGCATGTAATACAAAAGTAGGAAATACACATTCAAAAAAACCTGACATGTTTAATAGGTGGGAACAACATATTTTTATCATAACAGATACACTAATGGTCTTATAAGTATAGTCAAAAAGGAAAGAGTATCGAATTATATTAAGAAATGCAGAGTGCAAACAGTAATGCTACAGTAGACACATTTGGAAAGAAATGAGTCTGTGAGTTTGATAAAGAAGGAATTTCAGGATGGATACTCGGCAGAATATCAGGAAAAAGGGAAAAGAGATGTAATTATACTAATTGCTAGAGGGCCTACAATAGTGATAGAAGAGGAAAAAAGACAATGATGGTAGATTTGTGGTAGTAAGGGACTACTGGTGTAGCTTTATATTCCACCAAAAACTGCTATTATAGAGCATATGAAGATTCTGGGAGAAATATTCAGCTTTCAGCAGTGAATATTACATAGAGGTGGCGACTGGAACTTGATTTGCAATAGTGAGGATGTATCAGGGGTCCTGGAATGGAAAATATAACAAAAGACGGTAGATTTCTGAAGAAATTTGTGAATATATTTGGTGTGGAAAATGTGAATTTGGTAGTAGAAACCTGGAGAGAATTTATGTATTTTTCCACACGATACAATAACTGGGCTAAACTAGATAGAAGTTGTACTTCACAGGAACATGTGCAACAAACTTCGACTCACATCTAGTAACTATTTTATATCCTGCATTGATTAAAAAAACAAGGTAGAAATACAGGGTAATGAAGTAAAAATGAGGCACTGGCACTTCTACACCTACCTGTTAAAAAGCAAATTCAAGGAATGGGTAGTGGAAATTTTTCGAGCATTATTAGGTAAGATAGAAGTATTTTCAGAAGTTACCGCTAGTGAATAGGATAAAATGAAAATGGAATTTAAAACTATGGTAGAAAGAAAAGAGAAATAGATATGGCTAAGAAGTAATACAAATTACTTAGGGGCTGACAAAAGTTAAAAGTATTGCAGAATAAGGGAAATCTCAAAGACCAAGAAGATGCAAAAATGCAGAGTGCTAAACAGAAAATAAGGGAGTACTGGATATTATGCATGGATTTAGAAATACTACTGTCAAGCAACTATTTTGAATTCCAGAGTACAAAAAACTTTTAACATAACTACTTGGGCAACAGAAAGTAGAAAGAGTTATTGCCAAACATAGGAAACATAACAAGAAAATAACCAGAGATCCTGTGGAGATACTAGAGATAATTTGGACATTTTATGAAAATTTAGATCAAGCAGAGAAATGTGGAAATAAAGAAAGCGCACAAATGTAAATATTTATAAAAGACCTAATTATGCCAAGATTAGAGTTGCAAGAGGTTCAACAACTAACAGTTAAGATAGGAGGAGATGAGATAAAATGGTGATGTGTAATCAATCTTCAGGAAAGTCTCTGGGAACAGATGTTATTCCTGTGGAAGTTTTGAAGTCATGAGGAAAGAACATGATAAAGATCCAGAAGATTTTATTTAACAGTATTTTAAAAGGAGGGGAAGCAGCAACATCTTGGAAGAAAGCTGTGGTGGCTGTATAACCTAAAATGGTAAAGACCCAACAGATACATCTTCATATTGAACCATTTCAGTTTTAAACCATGATTATAAAGTGTTTATGTCTGTAGTAGTTAAAAGAATGATAAATGTGTTGCTAAAAATGATAGATATGGATCAATGTGGCAAACAACTGACAACATAAATAGAACGATGACTTCCAAGATGGCTGCACACTGAGTAACAGCTTAATTTCAGCTCTTCCATTGTTAAAACAGAAACTCATAAGGCAGAGCCAGTAAGATTGTATTTTGGGTAAATGTCAGTAACTGGCGAGTAAGTGCACTATCTGGATGCCAGCAAAAAATAAATTCCAAGAACCTGAAAGAAAATCAATCACAAACGGAGAGGAAGAAACACTAACTGGGAAGAATTCTACAGCTGTTCAGCAGAAAGCAGTGCAAGCTCCAGCTTTAATGCAAGACATGACTTCCAGTAACATAGAGGAAAAAATAAGTCAAATGTACTCAGAGTTGATTAATTTAAATGAAACACTGATGGAGTATATAAACTCAAGCAATAAAAGGCTAGAAAAAAATGGAAGAAGTTTTAAACAGATATTCAGATGAGGTGCTAAATCTGCAAAAAAATCAGAGGTCAAAATGAAGAAAAGGCAGGCTGAATATGAAACTGCTCAAAAAGATGTTTCTAAAAATAATAGAATTAGAGGACAGAGCACATTGGGAAAATGTGAGATTTTCTGCTGTACAAGAGAAGCTGGAAGGAATAGACTATATTAATTTTAAGAAAGCACAAATAAGCACCTGGACTGGTATTCCACAGCAGGAGTTGTTAATTGAAATGGAACATCATATGTATGCTCTAAACCTGGCCATGAGAAATCATCCTAGACCTTTAATAGTAAAGATGCATCCTACCAGCAGAAGGAATTGATTCTGAAAAAAAAACTGTTGCAGAAGGACAAAGCACTAAAAATGGGAGACAGTAGAGGGTTTGTGGAAAATTATTGCTCACTGTACACCAGGCAGAAGAGAAATACATGTATTTCACTAAACAGGGAATGTTGAGAAGCAGGTATGAGATTCAAACCCCTGTAACCAGCTCTCTTCAGAATATTCTTTCCTGGAGGGACAAAAATAATTTCTTGATGCAGAACGTGCTTAGGAGGAAATAGAAAAGTTTGTCTAATAAAAAGTGAACTGTGAAGCAGAATGATATTCTGATTCTTGTTCTTCTAGTAATAAAGAGCACAAGAGAGACTGTGCCAGTGAAACCTTTTCCAGTGTTACAGCGGTAAATGCTGGAGAGACTGAAAAAAGTACAAGAGTTGACTAGAAGAACTGAGAGTATGTTAGAAATGAAGTAGAGACTGGATTTGGGAGATGGAGATAAACAGGACTAAGACCAGCAACTTGGAAATTGACAAATAAATGTGGAATTATAAAGCGGTAATTATATTTATAAAACATGACTGAACAAGAAAACCTGGAAATATTGGACTTTTTTGACTTTGTTAAACTTGTGGGGGACTCTAAAGCATATGCCCTACTTCATGTCATTAATGTTTGGAAGAACACTTAGGAGAGGGGAGGAGGAGGGATAGCATTAACTGTAAGTAAAATAAAACTTTGTTGTTAAGAGTAGTATTTTTGTAATATATGATATAATCTGCAAGTTATAAATGAAAGTTTTCTCTGTTATTTTCAATTGTAATGGGGATACTAAAGTAAACAGGTGCCCCTGTTTTTTTCTTCTTTTCTCTTTCTCCTTGTTCACTTTTAAGAAATGTAGGCACTGCAATGTAAAAAGGAAGTAAAATCTGGTCAAAAGAGCATAATACAAGAAAAAAATGATGTGCTTTTTCTCATGTTTGCATAGAGCAATGACTGGATTGAGGCCCTTGACTTGATCTAGTAACAAGTTTAAAGAGAAAGTAAATACATAAAAAGAACATTGAGTATAATAAGATTACCTCCAGAAAATAAATGCTTGTGGAAGCAATTCTGTATCTGGTTATCATGTCTCTATGGAGACAATGTGATAAAGAGCAATAAAAACAGAATACTACTTTCTTTCAATGGCTAGGAGATAATGATTTCTGAAAACACTCGTGTTTTCCCACTCTGGGAGAAAAATAAAGATGGCAAAACCAGACAGCACTTAGTAGAAGCACAGGCTGTACCACATGTCTTAGCATGGATAACCTTCCTTCCAGGTTAATCCCAGCCTGTGAGTGTGAATGTCAGTTTGGGACAATGTTTCCCATTAGGGGGATAAAACTTTAATATTTGAAGATGTGCATAGTTGTATCTGTTAGTATTAAGTTAATAGGTTTTTAGGGGTGTATTGGGGGTGTTTATTTTTTGGCAGAGGGCTTTTAATAAAACAGAACATTTTACAAGCTGCAACATGGGCTGAAATCAATGTGACAGGAAACAGCTATCTAAAAGATCAACCTGCCAAACATTAATGTATGCATGTAACACAAAAGCTGGAACAAGATATTTAACAAAAAAATCAGTTACACATAAAAGGTGGGAATAATAACTTTTAAACATAATGACACTTTGTATATTATATTTAAATGTTAATGGTCTCACAAATATATACAAAAAAGAAACAGTAGTGAACTAAATTAAAAATGTAGAGTGTAAATGGCTATGTTGCAGGAGACACATTTGGATAGAAGTGAATATGTGAATTTAATAAAGAAGGTTTTTCAGGATGGTTATTTAGCAGATTACCTTGGACAAAGGAAAACAGGAGTACTTATATCAATTGCAAGAGGAGCTCCAATAGGGATAATGGAAGATTTGCAGTACTAAGGGGTTATTGGCAAGGGGAGAAGATTATAGTGGGATATATGTATAGTCCACCTAAAACTGCTATAATGGAGCCTAAGAAAATTCTGGGAGAAATAATCAGCTTTCAGCAGGAAATATTACTTATAGGTGGGGACTGGAATTTGATTTGAAGGAGTAAAGATATGTCTGGGGAGCCCATAAGGGAAAATACAAAGAAAGAGGGTAGATTTTTTGAATACATTTATAAATATATTTCTCGTGGAAGATGTGAATTCAGTAGTAAGAGTTGGGAGTGAATTTACATATTATTCCTCAAGATACAAAAACTGGGCTAGGCTACACAGAACTTAGATTTCACTGGAACGTGTGCATTTAATTAAAAATTTTGATATGCATCCAATAACTATTTCAGATCATGTCAATAACAGCTAAAATAAAAACGCAGGGTAATGAAATAAAAATGAGACACTGGCACTTTCCTACCTATCTGTTGCAAAGAGAGGAATTTAAGGAATTTGTCATGGAAATTATTCAGGAGTTATTAGAGAAGATAGAAATTTCCTCTGACAATATAGCTAGGGAGTGGGATAAAATTAAATTGGGGTTTAAAAATAGGGTGGAAATAAGAGAAACATGGTTAAGAAGTAATAAGAATTATTTAGAGGGACTGAGAAAATTTAAAGTATTGCAGAACAGGAGGAATCTCCCAGAACAAGAAGAGGAGCAATTGCAGAATGCTAAACACAAAATAAGGGATTACCTTGATAATATGCATGAATTTAAAATGATTACTGTTAAGCAACTGTTTTTGATAATAACTTCAGAGCACAAAAACTTTTAGCACAATGACTCAGGCAACAGAAAGTAGAGAGGATTGTCACCTAGCTTAGAAAGCCTATAACAAGGAAGATAAGAGATCCTGTAGAGCTACTAAAATATTTTGGAAATTTTATGAAAGTCTGTATAAAGCAGAGACATATGGAAATTAAGAAAATGTACAAATGGAAATGTTTATGAAAGAATTAAATATGCCAAGGTTAGAGGTAGATGAGGCTCAATTACTAACAGGATAGGAGGAGATGAGATAAAAATGATAATGTATAATGAATCCACAGGAAAGTCCCAGGAATAAATAATATTCCTGTATAAGTTTATAAGCTAGGAGGGAAAATAGATAAAGATCTGGAATGTTTTGTTTAACAGTATTGCAAGAAAAGGAGAAGCAGCAACATCCTGGAAGAAAGTGGTGGTGGCTGTAACACCTAAAGAGGGTAAAGACCCATCAGATCCAACTTTATACAGGCCCATTTCAAACCTAAACCACAATTATAAAGTGGTTATGTCTATAATGGTTAAAAAATGGTGAATGTAATGCCAAAATTGATAGATATGAATCAGTGTGGTTTTGTGGAGGGGACGCACTTGATAACATTAATAGAAGAATGATAATCCAGAGGAAAGCAGAATGTAAGAAAATACCTCTGTTGTTGGTGGGTTTTGATGCAGAGAAAACATTTGACAGAGCAAACTGGAATTTTATGGGTAGGGCATTGAAAGCATTTGTATTCCCTGATACAACAATAAGGTTAATTATAAAGATATCTGAAGGATCAGAGCAAGAATTAAAGTAGGAGGGTTCTTCTCAGATAAGCTGTGTTTGAACAGAGGAACCAGGCAGGGGGGTGTATTCTTTTGCCTTTGTTATTTGATTTATATTTAAAGCCACTGGCAAACAAAACAGGAGATTCAGAAATACAAGGTTACAATTATGGTATGGTAATCAAGAAAAGTTAGCTTTATTTGCAGATGATGTTATTTTGTACCTGATAAATCCAGGAATGGACATCTCAATGCTGTGGAACATTTTGAGACAGTTTCAAGTCTTTTCAGGATATAAAATTTATAAAGATAAAACAAAGGATATAGTTGTAAATTATAAACACCCACACACGCAAATTGATACAGCAATACCCATATTTATGAGGACATGATAAAATGAAGTATTTAGAAGTATGAATTGAAAAGACTTCTGTTCTAGTAGCTAAGGATCTAAAGAAGAGACTAAACAAAATATAATCTAAAAATTGAGAAACTGGAAACCCTTATTTATGGATATGGACAGCCAGATGCAAGCAGTGAAAATGTTTTTCATCCTTTTAGTCTTGTATACAGTTCAGACATACTTTTTTCAACACGTGGAGAAGTTGTGGACAATCATTAATACAGAACTGAAAGAATTTATATGGGAGGGAAATAGGGCAAGAGTTAAGTGGGATAAGTTGATCTTTACAATAGAACAAGGTTGTTTAGGTTTAACTGATTTGAAGGGACATTATAGAGCTATTAGTGGAGGCTCAAATACATAAAATAAGCAGAAGATTATAATTGAAAGTGGAAAGGGATGATGATGATGATGAATTAAGGGGGAAGTTCAAGAAATAGAGAGAAAGTGGGGTTTTGGATACAGGTCCTTAAGGAAAACAGCAACAGTTATACAACAGCATAAAGTATCCTAAGAATTAAGCCAATACAAGAATGGAGAAAGGAGATTTTTCCAGTAAGGATGACTGCAAGTAGCGGTACAAAAAATAGTCAAGAGGAGGTTGGATTTTACTGGAGAAACCTCTCAAAGAACCAAGATATTGGGAGCAAATAACTCATGCAGGAAAGGTAATAGAGGTGGATGAGGCTAAGAAGACATTTGGATTGCAGGCTAGAGACTGCCTTCCCTACAAAGTTTTGATCTCAAAGTACAGGCAAAGAGAAAGGGATAGGGGAATTTTAAGTGAAAGACCTACTCTGCTAGATTTTTAGTTGAATCTAGAACAGAAGCAGTTGTTAAAAATGAATAATTAGTAGTCATATAAAATATTGCATGATAACTACAAGAATTAATCAGAGGAGGTTAGAAAAAACTGGAAAGAGACACTGGAAAAGCAATTTATAAGAAAACAATGGGAAGATGTGTACGGCTCTCAGTCCAGAAGGTCTAGGATCTTTGCTTGGAAGTGTTTGCATAGGTATCTTTAAACCCCCAGGCAGACATCAAAGACTTTTTCCTCGGGTAGATAACAAATGTTGGAGGTGTGATACAGAAGAAAGAGGTAAACCAGGAACAAATCTGTGGGAGTGTAATGAGTTGGTAGATTTTAAAAATTCCCTACAGAGTACTCTATCAGAAATATTGGGTGACAAATGGTTGTAAGTAAAGAAATTATTCTTTTGAACTGATATACAGGATCTGAATTGCCCAGACACAGTAAGGCCTTATTAAGTTTAATTCTGTTGGCTGCCAAAAAAGCAATTGCTAGAAAATCGAAATCAAAGTGTACACCAACTGTATTTGAAGTATTGAATATTATAAAAGAGATAAAAGAACCAGAAAAGGGAAGACCAAATTATAAAGAAGTAAGCAGAAATTGTGGGAACAATACATGCATAATAATGTTCAGGAGGAGTGAGGTTTTAGGGAAGGCAGGACTTCAGCAATGTTTGTAATGTTGGACTTATGATAGCAGCAAAGAAAATATATGTGATGTATATTGTATTTAAATGTAAAAATGTTACAATGCTTTGTTTTCTTTTCTGTTAATATATGTTTGTCTGTATCTTAAGTGACAGTTTAATTAAGGTGTTTTAAAAAAGCAGGCACTTTGTGGTACTCTGCTGAAAGGTACCTTCTGAATATGAAAATACCTCCCCATTTCAAGTTAAAAATTCTTCTTATTCAGTCTTCCACATATTTTCACTTTACCATCCTTCCTTATACAATAAATCACTTTAAACTTCTATTTACTACCCTTCCTACTCCTGTAATAATTTCCCAACTTAATATAGTTAAACTTCTCCAGCTCATTTATATCACTGCACTTGCACCCTAGTTGTTCTAAGTAAAAGTTCCTCCATTTTTTCATATCACATTACCTTGCTTCTTTCCTACTTAATCATAATTCCTGCCCTAGTACTATTAACACACCTAACCTTCTATTATTTGCAGCTTCACAAAAACCCACTACCACCTTCAGGCACCTTGCCACAGGTTCAAAACACCTCCCACTCTAATTTCACTATATCTCCAGACTTCTTATCCTTAACTTTCATTCACCTTTTCTAGATCAGCCATCCAGCACCTAATCCCAAGCAAGTAAAACTAGGATGTAGGATAAAATCCAAATGTAAATGGCCTCCCTTCATCTTACACTCAGTCCTGACTATCAATCTATGTGGGATGTCCACCCAAACCATGGTCCTATTCACAATAAAAGTCTCCATGTTTTTTCTCTCTCAACCCACTAACTCATCCAGCCTACAAATTTTAATATAAAAATTTAAGATGCAATAGAATAAACTATCAAACTTCCATGCCTGTGTACCACACCACTCACCATATGTCATTCTTGCTACTAAACTTGGCTAAAGCAATATATAAAAGATGAGGAAATTTTACCTCCAGGATAAACTATTCTATGACTATTATAGAACCAAGAAAATGTGGGTATTCTTACTATACTTTACAACAATTTCCTTAGCTTAACTTTTCATCCCTCAAAGTACCCAGAAATAAATAATTCTGAAATATTCATGCTCTTTCTAAAACTGCTTATAAAATTTGAAACCTACCACTGTTACCCTGGATAACTTAACAGTAGAATATAATAAAATGGGAGATATCTTAACCTTATATAAGGGTGTAATTTTCATAGATCTTGCCAACAACAGACCAGTAGCCACTCTCAAAAAAGTCCTTGAAAACTATATCCATGCACAGCTACTCTCTATCATTTAAGACAATTATCTGCCATCTCCAAAACAGCATGGCTTTCTCCCTGTCGTAGCACTTCTACGGTCCTCCTTAACTTCAAAACCACTATAAATCAAACCAGAAATGAGATACACCTAGTATGTTTATTAATTAAAGTACTACTGCAGTAGTTTTAGCTTTATAGGTTTATATCTTGCCATGTATGTAATTGTCTTTGGCCATCCTCCACAGGTGTCTACGCTGCTGGTGGCATAAGCTTCTAAGGGAGAAAACCAGCAGTGTGGGCACCAAAACTCCATAGGTTCCTTTTGGGGAAAGCCTTTTACAATATTCTTTTTTTTTTTCTAAAAAAGTTAACTATTTTGTGAGAACATGGTATCTTTTGCTAGGTTTATTACTTTTAGGGACTGTTTTGAGACTGCCTTAGCTGACAGATGCTTACCTTCTAATTTTAGTTTTTACTACTTGTGAATAATTGAAGCATTTTCTGTGGAAAAGTATGTGTGTAATGTAACATACTTTTGTCTATTAACAGAAGCTAATGTGTTTTTGGAGTGTTATTGTGTATTTTGCTTGTGATCACTAACTTTGACAAATTACCTGTTACTAGCTCTTGATATTTATGCTTACCATGAATGAGGCATCTTTTCTGGGGGAACCAGGGAACAGTATACTGATTTCAAGGTTTTACCTTCCTCTGAGCCCAAGAAAAAGAAAATCATGAAGGAGTCCTTGCCATCACAGTGGGCTCAGTCTATGCCTCAGCAGTGGCTGCTGGATGACTCTGCTGTGGCCATTTCTGGTACCTCAGCCCATTCACTTTTTACCTGGATCCCACTGGTGTAGTTTCTTCAGCCATTATGAACCATGGGTCAGTCATGTCCTCTGCATCTGTTTAAGTACCTTTGGCGGGCATGGGAAAGCCATTCTAAGAGGAGAAAGCAGAGAATGCATCTCTAAATGGCCACGCTAAGAGACCTGTTCTCTGAGGTGAAGCTCCAGCTTTTAGATGTCCATAGAAAAAAAGATTTAAAAAATGAAATGTTATCTTCCTCAGACTCTTTTCTCTGGGTGAGAAAGATTTTATTGATTTTAGCTCATGGTTTATTGCAGTCAGGGCTGGCCTAGTGCACCATGCTTGCAGGGGCATACTTTCTCATAGGTTCATAGGTTGGTACTAGGCTATCGGCCCTAGGGCCTATACAAGCCTAGCCATAACAATTCCCTGGCTATTTCTTCCCACACTATTTACTTCCCTAGACCCCTGTCTAGCAGGGCGACTGACGTGATCCCCAGGGTGAATTTCCTTTCTCCCATCCAATCATCAAGGTTTCTTTTGAAGAAGGCCAAAGAGGTGCTCTGCTTGACATGTATGGGCAATCTATTCCAGAGTCTGGGGAGTCTCTGGGTCAGGAACCTATCCCTCCAGCATGTTTTGTTTATTGTGATGACAAGGTTTAGATCCCTGGAGCGAGTGGCTCTGAGGGATTTGGATTTCTTTAAGTGTAGCATGTCCAACAGCTCTGGGTTTGACATGGCCTTGTATGTTAAGCAGAGATCGCCTTGGAGTAGACGATATGAGATAAAGTATAGCTGCAGTTTTTTAAGGTGGTCAGCATAGGGCATCTGCTTTAGGCCTGTGATTCTTTTAGTGAGGTATTTTCACGGCCTTTCCAGTTGTTGCAGATGTATTGAGAGGTACATACCAAATGGGGCATTGTATTCTATAATGGGTCTAACGAGGGATGAGTACAGTGGGACAATGGCCTCCTTTTTTCTGGATGAAAAGCCCTTAATGATGAGGTGTGCCACATAGAAGGATTTCCTGACTATTGTGGCGATGTGGTTATTGAAGGTGAGACCACTGTCCACCTGTGTCCCTAAGTCCCTTATCACACTTTTGGTGTTTAGTGCACTGCCACCTATGTGGTAATTCATGGGTACATGTTTTTTTCCCAAAGGGGATAACTATACATTTCTTGGCATTGAGCTTGAGCCCATGGCTCTGGCACCAAGCATCTGTTTTTGTAAGGCCCTTTTGTAGAGTATCCACATCATTTGGGGATTCAATAATGGCTCCCAGTTTGCAGTCATCTGCGAACTTTGTTAGCCAGAGTCCCTTAGTGTTGGCCTGTACTTCAGAGAAGTAGATGCCAAACAAGAGAGGTCCCAGGACTGAACCCTGAGGTACTCCACTTGTCACTTGTCTGGAGCTGGATTTGGAGTCAGCTACTTTTACCGTGTGGGTTCTGTTAGTAAGCCAGTTGGCAACCCATCGAGTGATGTAGGGATTAATGCCCAGCTTGGTAAGTTTATCTATGGTTCCAGAGTGGGGGATGGTGTCAAAGGCCTTGGCAAGGTCCAGATAGGCTGTGTGGACTGCCTTACCCTCGTCCACAGCTCTGGAGACTGATTCGAAGAAGTCAATCGGGTTCAGGAGACAAGATCAGCCCTTCACGAACCCAAACTGGGTGGGGTCCAGAGTTTGAAAGTTGCCAATGTCTTTGTTTATAAGTTCCATGATAATACTTTCCATGGCCTTGCAGATCAGGCTCGTCAGACTGATGGGGCGGTAGTTCCCGGGATCCAAGGTGGATCCCTCCTTGTGGAGTAGGATAACTGTAACTGTGCGCCACTCAGTGGGCACGAAGCCTGAGGTGAGGGTATGATTAAACATGACACTTAGGTGAGGTGCCAGTTCATTTTGTAGTTCATGTAGTACACAGCCCGGGATGTCATCTGGTCCCATGGATGCTGTATTCTTAGCTTTGGACAGTGCGTTTTTTACCTGTGTGGCCGTTATTTGGCAATCTTCCGGTACTGAGATGGACCATTTAGGGGTGGGGGGGGGTGGGGTGAAGTTGGCACTGAATCGATCTGCCAGGATATTGGCAATATCCTTGGGATCAGTATATTTAATGCCATTCTGTTGTAGCTCAGAGAAGATCTGAGTATTGTCATTTAGATTCTTGACATAGTTATAGAATGCCTTGTGTTTGTCTTTGGAATCTTTGGCAATTTTATTTTCGTAACTAGCTTTGGAGGATTTTATGAGTTTTTGTTTGTTTGCTTATTTATTTATTTTTTAGAGTGGTGTTTCTTTTCTCTAAAAATAAATAAATAAAGCTCTGCAGAAGAAAATGTACCCATGGAACATCAGGCAATCAGCTTTGGGCAGAACTCCACTTGACTTTACGTAAACATTGCAAGGTCATGGGAATAGAGACCTGACATTGTTCAAATGTAGACATGAAGGTGTACTTAAAGGGATTTGTTTTTTGGTATATTGTATATGAAACAATTCTGCAGAATGTTCCTGATTTTATGGAATGGCACTGTAATGTTAGTTTTACTAATATTTTCAACTAATACTGGCAGTGATCAGTCAGATACTTTGTGATAATATTTCCTGCTTAGTTATTTGTGTGGATAGTTAATATGAGAGGAATGGAGTTGTGAGATAACTGTACTATTTTTATAATAACATTGCTTGTGATCAACCAGATATTTTTGATAACATTTCTGGCTTTGTATGGACAATTGAAATGAGAGAAGTGCCATGGTGGTGAGATGAGATAAGCCAAAGTATTTTTACTGTTTTTACAGTATTGCTGATAGTAATCAACCAGATATTTTTGGCAATATTTCTGGGTCTGTGATTTGTCTGGACAGTTAAAGTGAGACAACTGTTATTTTTACAGGGATGCTGGCAGCGATCAACCGGGTATTTTTTGACAATATTCTCTGGCTTTGTGATTTGTGTGAAGAAACTTGATTGGACTATCTTCACATGTGACAAGTTGTTTGTGTGGACTGTGGAGCTGACATAATATTACAGAACCAGCAGACATCGCAGCTATAACTGCTGGATGGGGGTTGGGCTTGACTGGATAAAAGTAACTGACCTCTTTTATTTACTCAGCTTACAACAGTCAGTATCTGATTTTGCAGGACTAGCGTGTATTTGTGTAGATGTGATATAGACTACTGGACTATTTAGGTGGACACCTTAGTATGCACTGACAGACTGGGCATAACTGCTGTGTGTTGTTGTGTTGTGTTACAGTATTGCTGGTAGTAATCAACCAGATATTTCTGGCAATATTTCTGGGTCTGTGATTTGTCTGGACAGTTGAAGTGAGACAACTGTTATTTTTTACAGGTATGCTGGCAGTGATCAACAAGGTATTTTTTGGCAATATTCTCTGGCTTTGTGATTTGTGTGAAGAAACTTGATTGGACTATCTTCACGTGTGACAAGTTGTTTGTGTGGACTGTGGAGGTGACATGATATTACAGATCCAGCAGACATCGCAGCTATAACTGCTGGATGGGGGTTGGGCTTGGCTGGATAAAAGTAACTAACCTCTTTTCATTTACTCAGTTTACAAAAGTCAGTATCTGATTTTGCAGGACTAGCGTGCATTTGTGTAGATGTGAGATAGACTACTAGACTATTTAGGTGGACACCTTAGTATGCACTGACAGACTGGGCATAACTGCTGTGTGTGGAGGAAAATGAATAGCTGCCTCCTGCTGTTTGCTTATTATTTTGCTTTGCAGGACTAATGTGATAACGTGAAGCAATAAGCAATATTTTAATGTGTGGCAACTGTTTGTTTGGAACAAAGGTAAAATACATTATACTGTCATTCTCTTTTATCACAATCAGATGTCTAAATTGTACATGGAAGTGGCTGTAACTGTTTGGTGGGGTTTGCCTGGATGAAAGTAAGAGACCCTGTTGTCATTCTCTTAGTTTAACAGTTATCTCCCAAAAAATAAAATAAAATAAAAATAAAAATTAAGGGATACATGCATCATAGAATACCTAGACCTTCAGTACTTCTGGGAGCTGTTGGACCCCACACACCAAAGCTACAGGTAAATTTTGATATGGGCTTAGTAATCACCTCTCCCGTAAACCCCACCTATTCTAAAACCAGCCTTGCTCATAGGTGTACACAAAAGGTCACTTTACTTGTCTATGAGGCTGGGAATGATGTTATTATTATATTAACATTCCTCCCAGACCTCTGAGGTCATTGTATTTTGTGTTGGGCTGAGGACAGTGTGGTTCTTTTTCATAAACTTCAATATGTTGCATGGAGAGTCACTATAACTTATTTAGGAATGCTATACCGTCTCTGGATGTAAAAAGATGGAAACATTACTAGAATCATTTTTTTTTCATTTTCCTCAAAATCAAACATCTGATGCATATACAGGTGGCTATCTTTTGGTGGGAGTAAATAGGCATGCTGTTTATGTATGTCTGACAGCAAATATGTTATGTTACATTTATTTTTTTAGGTTTGTCTCAGTCTGACATTAAAAGGATACACAGAAGATGGCTATCTTTTGGAGTGTAAGAGATGAGGAGGTATGCTGTATATAAATATGACAGGAGAAGCGTGAAGTAAAACTGTGTGCATTTGTCTTACTTTTAATCCCAGTTTAACATCAGATGGGGATACTCAGAAAGTGACTACCTATTTTAAGGTGGAGGTGTTGGAGGGCAGGTAAAATTCCCAGATATATGATATATGTATCCTCACAAGCATTTGTTTTTCTGATTGTGCTGATACTGGGCCGAATACAGGACCTACATCTTCTGTTATGAGAAAGCTGGTATGAGTGTTTACTCAGAAGTTTTCTGAAGATGATTAAGCTAAAATTTTAAAATCCTTTGGATAAGGATATTTTATCGGTCATCTGCTACTCAGGTTGTCAAACAATTCGATGAAAGAATAATATTGATTTTGCAGGTTCCTCTAAATTTCCAGCCCTCTTTTCTCAGTTTGCAAAGACCTTGATTTCATCTCTGTGCTTTTTATTTCAGATAGCTCAAGCAGTCTCAAGAAGCTTTTTATAAGCACATTTTCAAGAGTAAGTGTCTAGAAGGTTCAAATAAAAGCATGGAACCTTCCACATAAAAGGACTGTCCTTCAGTTTGGAATGACTTTTGTAGCATTCCTCCCCCTCCCACACCCTGGTGCAGTCCCTTTTAACTTGTCTCAATTTATACCTTCTGTCAGAGTAATAGAACTATATCCTTAGGATCTCTGAAGAAAAGATTCCTATTGTAGATTTTTATTTTCTGGTACCAAAGAAGGAATCATTTTAGATACCTGATCTCATATCCTTCCTCAACCATTTTGGGACAGTCTACAGTACAATATGTGTTCATACTTGATTACCTTTCTCTCCTCCTGTCAGTTCTTTGGTAACACTAAGTTTAAAAGATGATTGCCATCATTTTCCTCTTGCAACAGTTTTCAGATTTTTTTAAAGAAAGTTTATGTCTGGATTACCCTTTCAGTTTTCTGCATTGCCTATTGGGTTATCTTGTGTTCCAAGGACATACACAAAAGGTCTAGTCCAGTGATAGCCTTTGCAGTCCGCAGGTATTTCACTTGTTTCCTTATTTAACTTGCTTATTTTTCAGAGTGTTTTTTTTTTTTTCGAAGTGGCAGGAGTCTCTTGATGGATAAGAAATCTCCTTATCTACTGAGTCTATCAAGTAATCTCAGTAAAATCCACTTGCAGTACTGGTGTAAGCCCATGTAACAAAAGGTTGCAAGTAACATTACCTCCATAACTCTGGCCGCAGCTATAGATAGCCTGAGTAAAAAATGCATTCAGCTTTCTTGCAGAAGCAGAAAGCAAGATGGCTGTCTAGTTTCATGTTGTGTCCTTTGTCCAAGGGTGCAGTGATAAAACGTTTATGTTATGCCAGCAAGGTCTGTAGGTGTAGTAATAATAATTAAACCTAAAGACCTCATTGCCATAATATGCATGATGTATCACTGCTCCCTCAGAGAGAGGTACTGGTATACCTCTTAAAGTGTTTGTTTAAAAACATCAGTCCAGAAGTAATGGGGGTGGAGGAGAATAAAAGATCGAAATTGGAATAGCATAAACATACATTAGTGAAAATTGAAGGACTGGCATTATTGACTTACTGTATTCCTCCAATATTTACCAGAAAACCAACACAATTTCAAGGGGCAGAGCAAATGTATATGGGGAAAATCAGGGATAGTTGTTTTCTGCTTCTTCATGAAAGCCAAAACAACATTTTGCACTCCGGCTATCTGTAATGTTGCTTCTAACAGGATTATGTTTCTAGGTTACTTTCTGGATACTTTTATTCAGAAAGCATTTTTCTCCACAAGATAAAATTAATCTATATCTAGTCCTTCTCCTGAACTTTACACTTCAGTCATTGATTTCTGCCAGGGATTTTCTCAGGGTTTTAGGATTTATGAAATCTATGATTCTTAGGATATTCTTTATTATACTGTATAGGAGGATAATTATATAGCCTCTGAAAGCATTATAGTTTTAACTTCTTCACCCCCCCCCCAATCCTTTCAGATTCATGTGTTAAGCCTTGTAAAGAGGAAACTACCTTTGTGGACAGACCATACATTCCTAATTTGGGTTTCCCCTTCTCTCTGTTATCTCCTATACAATCTTTCAACACATACTTCAGATTTTGCATGAGGTGTAGTTTCTATGAAGGTAAAAGTGCAAGGTCTTTAGAATAAATTGGACAGACCTAGAAACTCAAATATTGAGGAGATGGTAGGAGTTATCTTGCACTCAATTATTTTAATCTATGGTTCCCTGGAATGCCTCTAGTGATTACAGATACCACAATCTGGTAGTACATAAACTAACAAGGGGTTACCAGATCCTACACCTATATAGACTAGTCTGTCTATGATAGCTTGGAAGGTAGATATTTTGCATGCTCTAACTATCCAAGCTACCTACAGAGCAAAATATTGTTGCAGACTAACTGAGCAGGACCAGGAAGACCCTCATGAATGGAAATTGAACAAGGGGCTTCAATGATTTGATCCAGTTGTGGGGAGCTCCTCAAACAAATCCTTTCAAGACAGCTAAATAAGTTATGCCCCAATATTTCTTCTAATCAGGCCTGAAAAACCAATGTCTTTTCATTCCCTTGCATAGGCATGTTCTCATATACTTTCCACCATTTTCACTGTTATTAAGAGCCATTTTGACAATTCAGAAGGACTCTTCAAAAATCATTTTGGTGACTCCATTCTAGCCCAGGCAACAGTGGCACTCCCTTCTTATGAATTGGCTAGTGACAATTCCCACAATCTTCTTCACGTAATGGATCTACTCAAATAAGACAGGAGTTGTTTAATACATCCCAGCCTGATACTATTACAACTGACTGCCTAGAAGATTCATTTTGGTACCTTATAGGCACCTTTTTTCTGAGGATATGTAGCAACCTTTAAAAGAGACTTCGGAACCTGCTACTAGGAAATCATATATTGATAAATGGATAAGATTTCCTAGTTGATGTCAAACTTAGAGCCAAGTCCCTTTCAAGGCTAGTAACAATGGTTTTACAATATTTGTGCAAGTTATTATCCTATGGTCTTTCTTATTCCTCTATCAAGGTTCATGTTTTTAGTCCCTTTAGTCTTACACATAGGTCAGCCATATTTTTATCAACCAGAGGAGAAGTTGTGGATAGCAATTAATAAAGAGCTGAAAGATTTTGTTCTGTGAGGGGAAGGTGGCAAGAGTCAAGTGGTATAATCTGATTCTTCCAATAGAACAGGGCAGATTGGGATTACCTGATTTTAAGGAGTATTTCAGAGCTACACAGTTAAGGCTCCTATACATAGCAGAAGCAGAAAGCTATAATTCAAAGTGGGAAGGGATGCTGATGGAATGGTGTGGGATGGGGGGGGGGGTTCAAGCAACAAGGAGAGACTGGGATTTTGGATGCAGACCTTTAAGGAGAATAACAATAATCATACCTCATATTACATTCATAAAGTAGCAGAAAACATTCTAAGAGCTAAGCCAATATGGGACTTTAAAGGTTCCCTGCCAACTACTCTATCAGAGATACTGGGTGAGCAAATTGGTGTAACTAGGGAAATTATTTTTTTTCTTAGCTATGTTACAGAATCAGAATTGCCTAGACATAGTAAGACCTTGCTGATTCTAATTATGGTGGCTGCCAAAAAAGCCCTTACTAGAAAATGGAAATCAAAGTGTAACCCAACTGCACTGGAAGTACATTGAAATAAAGCCATTGAAAGAAAGAATTATTCTGTTTTTATTGGTCTTTATCAGATTGTCTCCATGGAGACATGAGAGCCAGATACAGAGTTGTTTGCTAGAGGAAAGCTTTATTATATGCAATGTTCTTTTTTCTTTGTTTGCTTTAAATTAAAACATGTTATTAGATCAAGCCAGGGGCCTTAATCCAGTCATCCCCTATGCATTAATGAAAACAAGTGCATCAATTTTTCTTGTAGCATACTCTTTTGACCAGACTTTTCTCTTTTTTTTATACTGCAGTGCCTACATTTCTTAAAACTGAACAAGGAGAAAAAGAAAAGTAGGAAAAAAACAGGGATACTTGTTTACTTTAGTATCCCCATTACAGTTGAAAATAACTAAAAAAATTACTTTATAGCAAGCAGATTGTATCATGCACTATAAAAATCTTACCGTTAAGAACAAAATTTTGTTTTACTTACAGTTAACTCTCTCCCTACTCTTTCCCTCTCCTAAGTGGTCCTCCAAACATTAATGACATGAAGTGGGGCATATACTTTAGAATCCCCTACAAGTTTAACAAAGTCAAAAAAGTTCAATATTTCCAGGTGTTCTTGTTCTGTCATGTTTCACAAATATAATTAATGCTTTTGTAATTCCACATTTATTTGTCAATTTCCGAATTGCTGGTTTTATTCTTATCTCCATCTCCCAAATCCAGGCTCTGCTTCCTTTCCAACATACTATTGGTTCTTCTAGTCAACTCTTGTGCTTTTTTCTGTCTCTGTCAAGCATTTTCCATTGAAGCACTGGAAAAGGTTTCACTGGCACAGTCTCTTTGTGGTATTTAATAGCAGGAGAACAAGAAGTAGAATTTCCCTCTGTTTCACAGCTCACTCTTTGTTGGACAAACTTTTGTATTTCCTCATTAGTATGTTTTGCATCAAAAACATGATTTTGTCACTCCAGAAAGGAATATTCTGAATATAGCTGGATACAGCAGTTTGAATCTCATGTCTGTTTCTCGACATTCCCTGATTAGTGGAATAAATGTATTCTTCTTCTGCCTGGTGTACAGTGAGTAATCATTTTCCACAAACAATCTATTATCTCCCACTTTTAGTACTTTGTCCTTCTGCCACAGTTTTGTCAGAATCAACTCCTTCTACATGCAGGATTGCATTTTTACTATTAAAGGTCTAAGTTGCATTCTCGTGGCCAGGTTTGGAGCATACACATGACGTGCCCTTTCAATTAACAACTCCTGCTGTGAAATACCAGTCCAGTTGCTTATTTGTGCTTTCACAAAATTAATACAGTCTGTTCTTTCCAGCTTCTCTGGTACAGCAGAAAATCTTAGGTTTTCCTCCATGCACTGTCCTCTAATTATATTATTTTTGTAACATATATTCTTGAGCAGTCTCATAATCAGCCAGCCTGTTCTTCATTTTGACCACTGAGTTTTGCAGTTTTATCACCTCATCTGAATATCTGTTTAAAGCTTCTTCCATTTTTTTCCAGCCTTTTGTTATTTGAATTAATATACCCCATCAATGTTTCACTTATTTTAATCAGCTCTGGGTACATTTGACTTAGTTTTCCTCTAGGTTACCGGAAGTCATGTCTTGTACCAGAGCTGCGGCTTGCACTGCTTTTTGCTGAACAGCTGCAGAATTCTTCCCAGTCAGTGTTTTTTCCTCACTTTCTGTGATTGATTTTCTTTCAGGTTCCTTGAGCCCCCCCCCCCAACTCCCCCCCCCCACTGGCATCTAGACAGTGTACTTACTAACCAGTTACTGACATTTACCCCAAAATGAGTTTACTGGCTATCTCTTCTGAGTTTCTGCTTACACACTGGGTGAGTATAAGTTAAGCTGTTACTCAATGTGCAGCCATCTTGGAAGTTCTCCAATAAAGATGTTTCTAGTTAAAAAAAAAAATAACTAAAGAAGGGTTTTTTGTGACTTCTGCAGCTAGTCTGAGTTTATAGGATGACTTTGCTTTTCCTGATGTCCTTTCTTAGTTTCTTATCTAACTGATGTTCTCCTTAATTTGTGGGTCTGCTATTTTGTTCTGCTATTTAGGTTAAGGAGTGTTTTTTTATTTTTATTCTATAGTTCATTAATGCATGTGGACAAGGACACCAGCAAGCATACATTATGTACACTATAGTGTACAAGACTTCAGCTAGGTGAGGAGGGGATAGCATAAATTATCATATTTTAGAAACAGAAAAAAAAGAGTTCATTGTATTTTTAATTCTCGCAATCCCACATTGGGATTCTATCTGTTGGCTGAGTTGGTAAATTAGCTACTCACAGCCTGGATAGCAAATGAACACCCTTTTAAATTGTTTGTTGAGAGTCTTGAGAGTCTACTACATACACCCCCCCAGGAAAAATCTACTTGCCTATGTTTGCTGTTTGGGGGGGGGCTGTTCTGTAAAATGTAAAGTCAGTGTTATTTTTAGAGTGGGGGTAGGGACAAAGAAGCAATAAACAAACAAAAAAGAATACAGAGGACATGCAGCTGCAAAGAGGAAAGTATGTTGAGTTTAAGCAGAGGTTGGAGGTGGAGTGGAGAATCATGATTGGATGTTTAACTATTGTTGTTGGCTGCAGGTTTATTGGTATGCTGTTTAATTCCCATAAATATAATTACAGCTGCAGCCAATTAATCTTTCTTTTTTTTTTTTTAATCAATTCCTAAAGCCAATTATCTTTTCTTTATACTTTGGCATCTTTTTTTGATGATAAAGGATTCCATTCAATATGTGGGTCTTTCCTGCATTTGTGACATGCATGGAGGACTCTGTCATATTTCTCTCTATATCCTTCAGGGGGTTGTATGCTAGGACATTTACCCCAACATGGATCACCACAATGCCATACAGAATTTGTCTGGTTTAAGAGTCCTCTGGGGCCTTATAACATTAATAATCATAGCTTCTGAGATACAGCGCACTGTCACCCTGCTTTTGACCACCCTTGAGAGCGTGGAATCAGTGTGTCTAACTATGGAGTCACCAGTCATTAATACACTTTTGTTTGCGTGTATTTGAAAATTGCTTTGGTGCATTTGAGTTTAGGATGTGTTGCTTCCTGGTGACTTTTAGCTGTGTTACTTGTAATTGTTGTTGCGGTGATTGGTTTACAATGAGCCTTGCACCTATTTGTCTATTGCTGCTTTGGCAAGAATTTTTAAGTGACTCAGCATATGATAATTTGGGTATGTATGGAATGTGATGTAGGTGAGTAATGTACACCGGATGTTTGTTTGTGAGGGTGTGCTCTTGAATTTGGCTAGGTACTTGCATCTGTCACAGACAGACAGTGATGAGCTAAGTAAACATTATTTTCTGTGAGCATCAGGCCATTCTTACTTTTCCTGAGTATACTGCAGTGAGACTGGCAACAGAAGGTAGAGTAGCTGGCTGACCTTCCATTTTTGGACCAAGGGTGCAAGGTGTGTTAAGGAAGAATAAGGGAATATAATAGCGCTTTGGCTTCTGGGTTGAAATATCGGTTCAATATTGTTGCTGTCGCCATCAGTGGTGCAGATTCAAGAATGGCCTTGTGAGCACAGAAGGGAATAAAATCAAGCAGCCACACGACATGTGTGTCTTCCTGGCAGAAGATTCAGGATCAGCCATCATAAAAGTGCCCCCTGGTGCACCTCTGCAGCAGGTATATTAGGAGACATGATGACATATATGCACAGCAATCATCATGCTGCTGTACATCTTTCCAAAGGGACAAGAAGTGTGAGCTCATTATCTCTGTGTTTATTCCCTCTTCAGTGGGTAGAGTACAGTAAGGGTACTCTGGCCATAGGTGCCAGTGGTCAGTGTATATAGTGAGAAGGATGGGAAACATACTAAAACAATGAGTAAAAAAAGTCACACAGAAAAAAACAATCAGTGAGACCATAACAAGGCCGAAACATGCATGTCCACAGCTAGTGGGGTTTGGCTTTATTGCCCTGAATTTGTCCATTAAACGACTTAAAAAAGTTACGGGCATTCAGAATCACCATATAGCTGAAACACCTGATGTTCATAAGGGTCAATTGCATATACTCCATGTGCCTCTAATAGAATAGGTTTGAGGGGTCACTCGGTGGAAATTCTAGCTTGGCTAGAATTTTCTCTTAGTTTTTGCTGAAGGATGGATAACATATAAAAATGTAAGGAGTTCACGAATGTGCAGCACTTCAAAGGAAATTATTTAAATGTTTACTGACTTGGACAGAGTTTAACATAAACAAGTCTAGCATACCTACTTCTCTGAACAGCTCCTGCACATGCTGGTTTGATATTTTCCATTGTTTTCCAATATTGTTTCTAAGATTACCTGGTCCAAAGAATAACAGGCTGCTAGTGCATTGCTTTAAACCTGTGGCATATTAAAGTCTCCACACCACTGTATTCTTCCAGGTCTGCCTCCTTAACTTGTCTGTTAGTACTGTACTATTTTATTTCAGTTGCTTGATAATAAAGGTTTGTAATTTTTACAGCACACACCCACCATGTGTTGCTGATGTTCTCATTTAGGTAAACCGCAAGAGTATCTGCTCCCATTTGTTTCTCCCCACATCCTTTCAGTAGCTCACTAAAGCATTTCCAGGTTTACACCATTGCTTCATCCTTCTTTCCATTCCTATCCTTCCAGAAGATCATGTGTCCTGCATACCTTTCAACTGTCCAGATTTTCACAGAATGTCCAGATTTTTGCCTCATATTTTTGCTCTGTTCCTCATAAAATATGTTTTTTAGCAAATCACTTAGGAATTCCATCACTAAATAAAAGCATACATTTGAATTTAAGACTTCATATCCATCAGAAAATGCATTCTAAACACAAATTCTGTTATTCTAGCAACTTTCTAAGTTTATACACTGTATATGTAAAAGTAATAACCAAATATATACACACACACACACACACACACACACACACACACACACACACACACACACACACACACACACATATATATGGTAAAAAAACTTAACCTGTTAATCAGTTTCTTGTTAACTGAAGTTAATTAAATTGATTGTGTCTGTTAAACACAGACTGGAGCTTACAGTATTAAGAACTAAATTAAAACAATTATGTAAGTGAAATACCATACTTATAGTAAATAAATAACAAAAATTCATTGCTATATAAAAAAAATCATGATGCAATAAAAACAAACTATGCCTTATAAATACTAAACGTAGTTAAAACTTCCTTAAAAATAGTCATATAGTAAATAAATCAATGCGTCACAACATTTCAGACCTTGATTTCAAAACAGGTATGACTGAAATAGTTCCGTTTAACCTGGGTACCGACATTAAGACCAAGGTCAATTTTTTTTTAGCATATATATGACTGCGGGTACTTGATGACTTTATTCTGATTAAGTCTCAGGCAGAGACAAAAGTGTTTAATTCTAAAGTGCTTAATTCTAATAAATTCTGATTCACATATTTTCTTTGTGTTCATTCATTTATAAGCACCAGCTTCCTTCACTGATACACTACATCTTTGGTTATTAACTTTCTAAGTTTATAAGAGCAATATTTAAAATGTATCCAGTTTTGGGGGCCTTTGTTCCCCATTATTGTAGGCTCTGTCCAGATTTTTTTACATTAAGAGGTTGAGAGCTATGGACTGTCTTGGTATAACCATATCTGAATCTCTGGCACGTGTCAATAACTGCAGACATTTCTGTTCACCATCCAAAAGTAATGCCAGCAACTGAGACATCTGCCATCATCTGTGACTTGATTCACTCCAAATCCATCCCCTGCCCATAATACTTCCACATTTATTATCTTTCTCAAACACCACATCTATGTTTGTAGCCTCCTGATATACTTTTACCCCAAAGTACCCTTGCCTGGTTAAGTTAAAAGTGTGGCACTGTATAAGATACTTTTGGATGTATTCTTACCCTCTAATTTTGATTCAGATAGCTTCTAATGTATAATACAAAATGTTATTGGTTATTCTCAGTTACCCATCTCTTAAAAACACTTTTGAAATACAAACATTTCCAGACATTCATTATGTTCCTTAATTTTCTTTTTCAGGACTTTGGTCTCATCTAGAACCTGAAGCATTCCATATGTGCAGTGCTTCACACACTGTCATATTTTGTCTTAATTTGACAGTGATCACAACCCATGTGCATGGAGAGGTCCTGAAGTGATTCAGTACTATGAACCTCAGGACCTGGATCCAATTGTTGCAGACAATCTTGCAGTCTGGGTATTAAAAGACCACCAAACTTGCTGCCATATTTATTGCTCCTGACACTGCCACCAGTAGTTCTCCTCATGAGGTTTGGGAATTGGTTTCAAGGAGATTAATTGCTATGACAAAAGCATGCACATCACCTGTTTTAGTGATAAGATGCTGGTTGTGAGCACAGCATGCACATAAAGTTGGTAACTGCAAATCATGTGCCTAGTAGCACTGATATTCCATAGTATCTAGTGATCCCTGTCTTGTGGCTGCTTTCATTTGTTTTCACTAAAAATAAGGTCATAACATTTAATTTACTTGAGAGCAAAAATCTACACGGCCCTTAGAAATTATATATGACTACAAAGTAGATTTACAAAATTAATTGCTGACAATAAGCATTACACAGCTTTGATCTCTTTACTGGTACATATCATACAACAACTCTACCCAGTATAGCATTTCAAAGACTGGCTTGGGGTTTGGAGCAAACAGACTTGGTCTAGAACTCCACCTCAGGCCTTGGCACCATGCATGACTCACATCACATTTGAGGGTGAGTACTAAGATGACATAGCTCTGGTGGTCAATGGGACATGCAAACCTCTTTATCATGGCAAACTGTCTGTCTGTTTAAAAGTAATTGTTTAGCCTTCTAGAAATCTGATCCCAGTCTTGAACCCAGATCATCCATATCAGTAATGGGAATCTAGCTACTGTTCTGTTACTTAGATTTTTATAACGGCATAGAGATGATAATGCAGAAGCATGACATTTCTTGAGCAAATAGAGAAGTAAAGATTTCTAACAATGAATGAAATGCACAGAGCATTTTTCTCAGAGTTTCACTTATAGTGTGACAAGTTCAAGAAACAAGTCAGGAGACCAGAAGACTGAACCACCACTTGCCAGGAAAAATGGATAAAAAAAAATAATGTGTGGTTGTTGTGTTTTATGAAATAACTTCTCCACTTATTGGATAATTCAGTTCACCTTTCATTTCACCAGTACTACGTCTAAGGATCAAATGAAGAACCTTGCCAAATTGCAGCAAAGATTATTTTTCTTTTTGCTGGTGGGGGGAGGTGAGGAGTAGGTTCACTTACTGACTGAGCTAAGAAATGCATGTGCTTTCTTTATTTTTCAAAGACACCATGAAAATCACGCTTCTGCTTAAGAAATCAAAGCTGTTTCTTCTGAATGGAAAATAAGTTTTCAATCACATTAATTACTTTGAGGGGTTTCAAATAGGGACAAAGTATTTTCATTTTATGTGTGAGTTCCCAACAGTGAGAGAGGAGTAGCCAAATCTAGCTCAGAGTGAACACAGGAATTTGAATGGAAAAGTAACTGAGGCATGACCACAAAGAAGGACCTCATAAACCAAAGGTCTACATTGCCTAGTCAGTAATGTCAGCTTCAATAAGCATTTTAAAGCTAAAGCTGGTATGTACCAACAGTTATAGGGAGAGCACTATTATATGGGGCTTTGACCTACCTGGTTAACATGTGACTGCATCATGGAATGTCTGAATTAAAACTCTTCCACACTTTTCTGCTCTACTATTCCCCTCCCCTTCCCTTTCCTCGCATATTGTTTGATGGTATCACTTGTAAGTTATAACACTAACATAGCTTCAAGCATAAGCAGTACCACAGGAACATATATACATTACCATATGAAGGAATAGAGTATAGAAATGTTTGCATTTTTACTCAGTGTTCATGGGAGATCTGTTAGAAAATTGCTGCAAATAATAAAAAAAATATGAAAATCAGCAGCTTGCATGCCAAGTGCATGGACACTTGAATACACAAAGGTATATCTTTAATAAGCTGGCTACATTAGTACTCAAGCTTGTACATTCAGTTGCATTTTTTTTAATTGATTCACATTCATACGTGTATGAAATGGTGCAACAGTCCCTGCAGTCATGCTATCCCACTCATTCACTAGGCTGAGATGTTTGCAAAATGGGACATGATAGTTTCTATGTAAAATGGGAGTGGGGGCTAATTTTCTTTTTTGATCAAGTGGTCTGGGTGACGAAAGAGGAGTTGTCATTGATGTCATAGCTGACTGCATGAGAGCAGTTTAATTTCTCCTGCCCAAAGACAACTGCTAAATGCTTTGAGATCAGGATGATACCATGTGTTCTTTCTCATTTATGTTTACAGTCCCACTGTCACTACACATTGTTTCTGCTGCCCTTACCCCCTTAGCTGGTTGACTCATCAGGACCCCCCTTTAGAATAGGGCAATATACCTGTCCCTAAAAGGCAGCTTTGAGGATAACCTACAGAAATACAGCAAGAAAACAAAAGGTGCCTTCAATAAGACATAATTAAATGTGGTAAGCGAGGATGGTGGTAGATGAGCTCGCAAGTAGGAGGGATGCATAACATACCAATAAACATAATGAATTACAAGTTAAAGTGGCATAGTTTAACAGTTGCACTCCAGAGATATTTCATAAGATGAGTTATGTGAAACTATGTGCTTTGTTATTTAGAACGAATGCCAATTATTCAGTTACCAGTTATTAGTTAGATTTCCTGTCAAAAATACAGAACATGTGCATATATAATTTAGATTTACTTGCAAATGTGTTATCATCTTCATTTTAGAAAAGAAATGCAAGCCAAGAATATCATGGGTACTGTCCTGGTAATGCCAGTGAAATATTATTGGTTTTATTTCATCTAGTGTACAGAACCATGCCTAGGCATAGTTCAAAAATCAAATGCATAACCTGTTAAAGGGATTAGACTGGCCAGCAGAAACAGGTTTTATTTTGATTAATTCTACTGTTATTGCCAATAAACTCATATGGTCATTTAATCACTTTTCTAATGTTTCCTGCTTTCTTTGAAAACCGGCACTGTACTAGGTTTTACACTGTCACTGAAGAATTAAAACAAAGGCTATCAGATTTATTTGTATAACCAGACTGCAGACATTGATGTTTTCTTAACTAGGCCTTTTGCTTCCAGAACAATCTAGCTGTGCTTTGTATATGTTTCAAAACATGTATTGTGTTTAATAATGTGATATTTTAATCTATAATTGTCATTACTTTCCTGTACAGATAGTGTACCTCCGAAGGTTTAAGAATTTGCGGACACTGAATCTCAATGGAAATCCAATTGCAGAAGAAGAGCTTTATAAAATGTTTGTTGCAGCTCATCTCCCGAACCTGGTATACTTGGACTTCAGGCTGGTAGATGAGAACATGGTATGGAATTCTTTTATTTCCAGACACGTTTGGTTTACTAATTTTTTGTTACTTATCAGTTAAAATGCATTCAAATTAAAGGCAATTATTTACATTTCTTATTTCTTACAACCAACCCAGATAATGTAGCTGTTAGCTGCTATAATTGTATAGGTTAAGCAATTTGACAACTTATGTAACAACCTCCACTTGTGCAACAAATATAAGAATTAATTCAGTGGATTGCACTTCTGCTGCAAATGTGAGCATTTAATCAACAGACTGCACTTTTTCTGCAAAGACGAAAACGTATACAATGGATGCATTACCATGAAAAAATGTTATAATTGCTGCTGAAATCTTGGTTTGCCACTAGTTCTCCTCAGACATTAAAATGTTGTGTTTAGTGAATAATCAATGTCTACCAGATACATTTTCATGTTCACTTAAACTTCACTTTCAGGTAGCTTCTTCTAGCTATAACTTGTTTTTGTGGCGCATTGCATTGTACTGTACTGTATGCATTTTATGTATGTATTTTGGTAATGGCCCATGGAAAATTAGCCTTACCTAACCACAGTAGCTCCTTTCTTTTCACAGATCTGTACTGAATTATCCATCTGCACTAGACTGATAAATCAATACACTGAATCTCAAACCGTGGCAAGAACTGGCAAACACAAATCCATCAAAGTCAACAAAATCTGTAATAACAGTGTTCATGTAGACAGGCAAGCTCCTTTTCACCCCTACCTCACAACTTTAAATATGCCATCTCTTAGATTGCACAACAGTGGGGGGGGGGGGGAGGGCAAATTTCTTTGCTCCACTGTGTACAGATCTTGCTAGAAAGACATAATGCACTGTCACGTGACATAGTAGTGTAAGTGAAAGGAACATGCACATTTACTTACACTGCTGTACACTCCCTTCTGCACGTTATCAATGAACTATATCCATTATAAGTGAATTTGATCTAATACAACAAAACCTACATGTCAAAGAAGGGCAGATCAATTAACTAAATCTTTCTTGTTTCTCATATTTAATTCTGAGTAAAACATTTATTATTGTTCTTAGGTTTATTCTTTTTAAATTATGATATTTGATACTGAAAATAAAGATGAAGATGCAAATCATGGGGAAGAACAAGTAATATAGAAAGTGCTTAGAAATTAAACTATACCTGATTACTCAGCTGTGCTGTTTTCAGTCCGTTCATTTTAATTGTGGTCTGCTGGAGGAGTCTGGTGTGCTTCCTTTGCCAATGGAGTTTCACCTTTCACTGGGCAACTTAATAGTAAGAACAAGTAATATGTTAAGGCAGTATAGGCAAAAAGTAGGAAGAACAGATAGGGAAATAAACATTGTTGATGTTGAATGTTGTTTTATTGGTGAGGACTACAGCAGTATGGTAAGAGGCAAGGAGAAGAGAAAAAGGAGAATTATGAGTAGCATACATTATATGAAAACATAATGTAAATATTAATTCTAGGTGAGTAACAATCTGTCTAGCTCCAGGATGGTATGACCTTCATTTACACTTGTATTAACAAGCATCTACTATTTGATGCTGAAAACAGTATTGATTTTTTCATCTGATGTTTAACATAGCAAATCATACATTGCTTATGCATGTTGTGCACAGCATCAAGCAGGAAGTTAATAGGAAAACAAAGTTTGGAAATATAGCCCTTATTTCCAAACTCTTACTTAAGACGGTTCATTTTTGCACCATGGGTCATTTGATGTATGCCATCTCATAATTCCTTTTCCATCTCTCTCCCTTCCCCTCTTAGCATTTTGTTGCAGTGTTTTATCACTATAAGTTAACACTTAACATTGATAAATGCTTTTTTTACTAGATGTTCATTATTAGATCGATGTTGCAGTGATGCTGACAGATGGGATGTAGCCTCTGTTTTTTTTAATTTCTCCAAATCTTTTGGGTTTCTAATACCATGACAGGAATGGATCCCATTCCTAAGTCAAAGTATGACTAAAGTTCATGAAATTAATATTGTTTCAATCTTTGATGCCAGCCAGAAGTGCTCTTCACAGCAACTGCAATGTGCCCAGTAATGACTCTTTCTGCAATTTGTATGGAGTTACATGTATTGGTAACATATCTAAATATGATTGTAGATTCTTTTTTATAAGACCCATTGCTCCTTCTACTATTGGGACTGTCTGGGAATCTTTCTCCCACATTACTCTTCTTTCTGCCATCAAATCCTAATATTTTATGACTTTGTGTCTCTCTGTACATACGACACTGTAGTCACTGGGTACAGCGATTTCAATGATCAATGCTACTTTTGTCTTCTTTTCATGGACCACTATATCTGGTTTTCTTGCATTGATCTTTTGAACTGTTGGTAATAGGTGATCCCATGTGATGTAGATTTCATCATTTTCTATGATGCTTTGTAGCTCATGTTTCCAGTATTTTTCAACGACTTCAGTATTATAACATTTGCACAATCCCCAGTGCAACAGTCTTGCCACATTATTATGCCTTTCAGTATACAGTCCTTCTGCCATTAGTATGTCACAACTAGCAACAAGGTGTGCAACTGTTTCCAATTCTGTTTTACAAAACCTACATTTATCCATTTCTCGCACATGTATCCCTGTATTCTTCCCTTATAAGACCCATTATTGAGTACAATCCTCTTTCAGCATGTACCTCACAAAGCACAAGCAGCAGCTGGAGAGACCACAGAGGTTCCTCACCCAGAGAATCCAGGGCCTCAACATCTACCCAGCACAGATGGGCTAAAAGCCCTGTCCCTCTACTCAGTCTCCTACAGACTCCTCAGAGGTGACCTCTATCTAGCATACAAATCAATCTCAGACCCCGGCCTGATGGGATTGCTGTATATCCACAAATCAAGTTCCACTCAAGTAACCCATACGCGCAACCTCAACCTGGTCTGTGACATCAATAAGACTTGATGGCAGGACAGATTTGTGTCCCAGAGACTCCCGCTTTTGTGGAATAGACTACCTGTCCAGGCAAAGCAGAGTACCTCATTAAACCTTTTTAAGCAGAACCTGGATAACTGGATGGGGACCAGAAAATACACCCCTGGAATTCCACCCGTGTCCCTGCCGGACAGTGACATAGGGTGCTGACTTGTTGGAACATGGACTAAATTCTTGGCTAGGCTTGTAAGGGCCTCAGGGCCAATTGCCTAATAACTTTCTATGATCCTATGTTCAATGGACTTTGTATACATAACCCAATATCTTGGGTCACCGATATTAACCTTTCATCTTTTGGTTTGAATTTGCCTCTCCTTAACCATTCCTGTTGTTCAATCCTGATCAATATTAGGTTCTTCCAGGAGTTTTCTATACTTGCAACTATATTTATGCATTTTCCACATTTCTTGCCTTCTCATCTGATCCATCACCTTATATTCTTTCTTCTGTTTTTTGGCACATTCAGTTGCTGCCTGATATTTATCTACTTCTGGTTTCATTTCCATTCCTGCTTGAAGTCGATATGCTTCTGCTAGACTAAGAAGGGAAGTCATTTTAGATTTATTCTCCTCATGTTTCAAAACTTTCACTGTGTTTGGGTCTTGTGAGGTCAGCATATATGTATGCAGTCTCACAATTGCAGATCTATACATGTAATCAATTTCAAGGAGGTCCATACCTCCTTCGGAATGGGGAATATATAATCTTGGTATGCACTGATTTTTATAAATCATTTGATGACCATGAAGCATCCTTCTTGTTTTCCTGTCTAATCTATCCAACACCTTTTGGGGTCAGTCAGTCACTCCAAAACTGTAAGTTAGGACAGGAACAGCAAATTGATTTATAGTTTGAATTTTGTTCCTAGATGTCAATGCTGTTTTCAGGATTAATTTAAGTCTTCTAAAATATTCCTTAAGAAGTTTTATTTGCATTTGTTCATGTTTATTGTTGATCCATCATCAATTCCCAAATATTTATACTCCCTCTTGCTCAAGTTCTTTTATATCACATTGTTTTCCCAAACTGATGTTTTCTTGGTGCTCCAGCTTTCTTGCTTTAAATATTGCTTTTGCACATTTATCTAGATGAAATGACATTCATATATCATCTTAAAAAATTTTTTACTACTTGCAGTTGTGCTTTCAGTTCCTCATCTGGAGAGCTATGCAGTTTTAAATCATCAACAAAGAGAAGATGAGAAGTCTTCATACTTTGTGGCTTTCTGGGAGCCAAATTATAGCCATGACCTAATCTGTTAAGCAGACAGCTTAATCGGTTAAGGGCAAGGCAAAAGAGCAACAGTGACAGAGAGTCACCCGGGAATATCTCCCTTTGGATTTTTATCCCTGAAATAATAACTTGCCCTTTATCATGGCTTAACTGCAAAGTGATTTGCCACTGTTTCATGGTCGCTGTGATATAGTTCATCAGTGTAGGATGTGTCTTATACATTTTTAAGCACTATTTTATCCATGAATGTGGGATACTTCAAATGCTGTTTTGTAGTCAATCCATGCCATACTTAGATTCTTCCCCTTTTTACAGTTCTCCACTATGACTTTAATAACAAATGATCCTTTGTTCCATATGACTTTGTTTTATTGCCCTTTTGTTCTATTGCCATAATTGAGTTTTCTTCTAAATGCCTATAAACTCTGTCGGCATCAATTCCAGTGTATAGTTTATATATCATCAGAAGGCAAGTTATTGGTCTATAATTTTTAGGGTAGCTTGCAGGTTCACTCAAGTAGGAGCATTGTTTTTCCTTCTGTTAGCCAGGTTGGTGTCTGTTCGAGGTGCGCATATAAATAGTTTAAACTCATGGCTAAATCTTCGTGCAAAGATGTTAATACTTTTAACCCAAAGTTAGGTACTGCATCTGGGCCTGGGGTTTTCTAATTAGAAGCTTTTCTTAACTTTGTTTCAATCTCTCTGGCTGTTACTTCATCCCATTTCATATCCTGTACCTTTAAACTTCTTATTCTTTCTTTTACTTCTTCTATCAGGTCTATATTATTTTGTTGAAAGAAGTGTTCATCGAACACATCTTCATCAACACATAAACAGTGAAACACAGTAATTGCCGAACGGCCACTTCAGTGAATTTTTTCCTATGGGAAAAAAATCGCTTGGCTGAAGAAACACAAAACAAATATTCAAACCCTACAAAGTGGGGGGCTTCACACCCTACCTAACTAAATATACCAACCCTGAGATCGCACTGCATAGGGAAAAGGGCAAATCCCCGATGACAACCAAGCATTTTTTTTTTCCCCCTGGGAAAAAATTCACTGAAATGGCCATTCGGTGGTTACCGTGTTCGGTGTTTATGTGTCAGTGAAGACGTGTTCAATGAACACGTCTTTCAACAACACAATATAGACTCCTTCTATTCATTTAGCATCTTTGTTATGTTCCACAGGATCTTCATAAATACTTGTCCAAAATGTATTTATTTATTTATTCTTGTTTTGGTGATCTTTCAATTCCTTTTACCTTGTTTCCCAATTCTCTATAAAACGTTTTTCAGTCATCAATAAATTGCTTATTTTGCACTTTCCTTTATATATATTTGCGTATCTTCTAAGTTTTTCCACCTGTGCTGAAACTTTTAGTTTATTTGTAATAGTGCATGATAGATCCTGATCTGTTTTAATACTGCGCATTGCATTTATCACGTCTACCTTTCTAAGTATTTTTGTTGATCTGTTCCCTCTTCTATACTCTTCTAACAGTCACACTTTTTTGTCTTAATTGCTTTATAGTTTTTTCTATTTGATACTTCCATGATGGTATTCAATTTCTCCCCTTCCTGTCCCTCACTACCATGTGTTCTTGTGGTAGAACTTTATCAGTTATTAATTTTGCTGCACAGTAATATATCCTGTTTACTTTTGTTATATCGCATGGATCTCTATGGACAGTCCTAATTACTGTGTTCATTTGCTTTATCAAACTTCTGACTTTTTGGGTTTTATTGACCTTCTGTAGTCTATTTCTTTCATTGTTCTTAATATATTTATCTGTCTATAGTAAATCAAGCAACTCTTCTCTTAACTCATTTTCTTCTAAACTGGGGACACTTTTTTTTGTTTTTCATTTTCTGGGACATTCTATAGGAAGTTCTATAATGTATTCCTGTGGCACATTCTCTTCAGTTTTATCCTATGCCATCCCTTGCTCTATCATATGGGAACTCACTGCCTATTGCTCTTCAATATTGACTGCGTCAGAGTTTCAACAGTTTCCTGTTCCTTCCCTTGGTGTCCAGCTTCAAGTGAATATTTATACTGGTTTCCTGTGGAAGGCTCCAAAATATCTTCATATGACACCTGACCAATTACTTCTCCTTCTACTGGTTTCCCCTTAATTTGGATGTCCATTGCTGTATCTTGTTGTGATGCTTTCTGAATTAGATTTTCTACACTGAATCCTTCACTTCGCAGATACTCCATAACCTCAGTTTCTATTTCTTTAACTTCTCCATTACTAAACTCCTTTTCTATGTCTGGATTCCTTTGCCTGTATTTCTCTTCAGATATCTTTGGTGCTGCTCTTTTTGCATTGATTAGTTTTGCTTTCTCCTTTGTGTAGATATTACACCATATTAAATCTCTCTTTCTTTCCCATGTCCATATTTCTTTTTCAGATGTCTCCTGATCTTCCTGTTTCTCCATACTTTGGGGAGTCGTTCCATCATGCTGTGATGTAAGCTGTGTTAGGCCTTCCACACCAAATCCTTCACTTCGCAGGTACTCCAGAACTTCAACTTCTATTTTTTTTTAACTTTTACTTTACTAATCTTCTCTTCTACATTCCCTTTTTTGATATTATTTTTTAATTGTGAAATTTTCCATATCTGGATGCCTTTGCCTGTATTTCTCTTCAAATATCTTTGAGACTGCCTTGTTTATATTGATTAATTTGGCTTTTGCCTTTGCATAAATATTGCACCATATCAAATCTGTCTTTCTTTCTTATGTCCATATTTCTTTTTTATACTTTTCAAAAATCTCTAGGTTTTGTTGTTTATATTTTCTCACTTCCTCAGACACTTCATTTTCCAAACAGATCAAATTTTCTTGGTCTATATACTATTTTTCACAAATTTGTTGTATTAATGAACATAAATTTTAATTTGAAACTTCTAGCAGTTTTTCTTGTGGAAGTATTTTTCTTTCTTCTAATTTCTCTCTCAATCATTTTGTATATCTTGCTTCTGGAAATAATTCTGGGCTTTTTGCATAATAATAATAATAATACATAATTTCTTTCTTATCCTCAATAGTCCACTCTGTTGTCTTTATGATTCTTCTTTGGCCTATCAGTTTTTGTGATTGTTGTGGACTGCTACTTCCTTCTACAACAGGGGGGCCATCTTCCCCCTGGGCCTGGCCTGACCCCATTGTAGGAATGTTTCTGTAATTTCAGGATTCTGCACTGTGATTTTTTGTAGTCCTGGTATCAGTGCTCCTACCAGGATTGGGCACTTTTTTTCCTACCAGGATTGGGCACTTTTTTTATCCTGGGTGTTGTGCACCCAGCTATCTTTTTTAAAGTTTAACCTACTTCTGTCCATGATATATGCTATATAAATACAGTCTATTTATCAGTGTCATTTTGGTGATATTTTGTGAAAAATAGGATCCACCTCGTGAATGCACTCACCAAGACTTGAGGATGAATTCATTTTTGCCAATACTACTCTCCTTTACTTGCTCACTTATCTCTCCATTTGAACCCCTATCATCTCTCCATTCAGACCCTGAATTCCCTGTGAGGAACATGTGTTGGTACTTAAGGGATATAAAAGCATGAACATTCTCAGAACTTTCTTGCTGCTACTCCAGGAAGCAAGTCTCTGTCTTAAGCTCGGGCTGTCAGCTGTATGAATGGATCCAGTTGACTTTGTGAAGGAAATCTAAGTACCCCACTGGGCATCCTTCCTTCCTCATTTTTTGAATTTTCTGACTTTGCTCATGATATCTAAGATGGGCAAATGTTTTTGTGGTAGGCAGATCCAATACATAGATATGTATACTCAGTCTGTTTTTCTGCCTAGGATCAGATCATAATACTAAAGACTACTTTATTTGTCAGGCTTTTGCCCAGAAGACCCTTAGAAGCCATCTGCCTTTTTTAAAAATCTATCTGGAAAATAATTGTTTACAAGCTTTAGCTCGAGACACCATGAGTTTGGTACCTTCTGCCTTGGATATACCTTCACACCCTAAAAGGAAATCCAAAAAATTAAAGAATCTGTTACTTTTTCTCCAGGTAGAGTCAGACAGCTCTAATGAGGATTTTGATAAGTCCACAGACCATCTGACCTCTGGACCTGTTCCTGCTGTTACGACCCTATTGGATGCCAACAGGGCAGCCTTCTAGCATGTCTCATTTGACCATTCAGATGGCTGCAAAGGGGTAAACCAAGCTTGTGATCTTGGAGGAACAGGATAATGTTCCACTAATATTAGTGAATGAGGGTGTCCCTGGTTCTCTTACAGAGGTATGTCTGAGGATGGGCCCTTCACACATGGTTTCTTTAGAAACTTCCAAAAAGAAAAACAAAAAGACAAAACACCTTTCATTTCTTGTGATAACTAATGCCATGGGTCCTCCACAGGAATGGCAGAACTTTTCTCAGGGACATTTTAAAGCCCATACAGTTTTTTTTTTCCTGCACACCCTCTACCCCTCTGAACTGAAGGAGGGATACTTCCTCAAAGGAAGATTCTTCCTCTGAGCCTTTGGATTATTTTTCTTTTATACTCTTCTGTTTTGAGTCTGAACCTGAAAACAACTTCTGCTCAGACTCCAAAAGATGATGCAACATTTTAATTAGGAGGGAAGACAACTCTCTAAGATATTAGAGTATATAACATATGGAACTTCCCTCCTGCATTAAAAACTTTGGAGAACACTTTACATTTAGGTTCTGTAGCACCGGAGTCTCAAGCACCTACATCAAACAAAATGCTTGACAAGTATTTTAAAGTCCCTGATAGCTGTAAGGACCTTTTACAAGAATCACACATATAACCCTGCAGTTATTTGTACAAACTCAGACAAGCCATCTAAATCTTTTCCTTCCAAAAATGCCTTACCTACAATAAGGACAGTACAGCAATGGCTAGGTGCAGAAGGAAAGCTTATACTTTGGCCAGTACAGCTTTCCATGCTACTTAACTTTTCTCTTAAATTCTATTTACATTGTGATTTTTGACTTTATATTATAATCCACAATGTATAATTAAATGATTCCTTAGCTCTACATTTTGATTTATAGTAGGGAATTTAGGGTGTCCTATCTATTCTCTGGTGTGCATGTGTAACCATGTTTCCCTTGTTTTATACAATATCTGGACAGTACAAATTATTCCACAGTTAACAGACTATAAACTGTGTGATCTCACAGGTCACCTACATAAAGTACTTCTTCAGTTAACTGCTCTCAGTCATTGCCCATTACCCTTATTACTTGCTTTACCAGTCTACTTGCCTTACTGTAATACTTTATTTGACTGGCTTGTTTTGGGGAGTTGCCAGTGATGACCCCAAGCCTCTCATTCCTGAGAAGTAATACAGTTTTATTTTGTCCCCTTCCACCTAAAACCGCAAAAGGCCAAATAAATACTCTTTTATTAGATTTGTTTCTCCCATATTGGACTTGAAATTGAAAACAGTAAAATAGAATTTTGCATACAGTTTTGGTTGCCAAACTATTAATATTCTCCAACTATTGTAGGCTCTTGTATCTCTTCAGGTACATCCTCACAGTTTAACTGCCACATAACTTAACCCAAAGCTTTATGTCTGTATTTCTGATATGTACATTTAAGTGTGATACATAGTATGTTACCAGTGGTCCCAGTAGCAGTTTGTTGCATTATTATTCTGTATTATGCAATGACTTCTCATTAGTATTAAAAATGTGCACGCTGATTAGTCAGCCCAACCATTGTAAATTAAGCATATACCAACAGAAAAAAGTCTGTCTGCTTCCTACTTTAGTGGCCAGACTTTTCTATTGATATATGCTACAAAGGGCAGACCAAATACAAGACAAATTAGGTACATTCTGTAAAACTAACAGAACAGAGACATACCTGATTTTCCTTGTATTTTGCACTGTCTTGGCAGACTGTCAGACCTCTGAACTGTCTGGACGTTCGGAGAATATCCACATTTTTGCCTCATTCAAAAAAAAAAAAAAGAAAGGAAAGGAGATTCTTTTTTTCTCTGTTGCTTCTGTTGAACAGCACTGATGTAGTGTGCAAGTGCGGGGACACAAGTCCTATAGGCATGCACAGTATTTCAGAAAATGGAGAAAAATGAGGAGACAATGCAGAAGAACATGAGCCATTCTTGATACAAGACAGTATTTAAGAAATGTAAGCAATTTCTTTCTTAAATGATGTCATGGTATAATAGCAATAACCCACTCCTGGGTGTGGGTAATGTTGAATTTATACAAAGTTGCCCTGATGATCATACCACACTAACTGTGGGTAAATGCAGCATTACCCCCACGCAGTCAAGGGTTATTGCTTAATTACTACAGGAAGCTGTCTCAAGGAATGTATACAATGTTTACTTTTTCTGAATCTTAGTAATTACCATATAACTTTTCATTGCAAAAGATATTTTGCACCTTTATTATAATGTTTCCTCTGACTTCAGTTATGCTGTGCACACTTTGCTTTAGTTTCGAGGTTGGCATTATTTGCCCTTGTTGTAAGCATTTTTTTTAATTAGAAAAGATATTACGTACAAAAGCAGCAAAGATAAACATACACTGACACTCATGCAGTCTTTCTTTATAAAGTGATACTTCTGAAAGGATAACCATGGCTCTGTGGTTACATTTTTCAGGGGCTTTAAGGGATCACAGTGTATGAGATGTTGATGCTGGACTATTTTAATACTTCATGTTGTTAAAATGAATTGCTGTAGGGAATTTTTGTATTGCAGCTTGACAAGGCCAGGTTTACTTGTGTTAATGGGAGACTGAGATATGCTGGAAGGGAAACCTGAGATATACACAATATTTGTATCCTTATGCATGAAATACTGGCAGTTTTGTGAAAAGAGATTTTATAACATTTGAATTTAGATATAGTCACACACACTTATACACAGTACACATTTGAAATCAGGCAAACAAAAAGCACCTAGGAGAAAGGGAAATTTGGCTTATTAAGAATAATTTATCAAATGAGTATTTTCAGGGTGTATTTGGGACCTAGTGGTGTGAATGATGCATGCTGCATTATCATATTATAGTTTAAAACTAAGCGTGACATCATGCTTTGAGGAAAATTGCATTAATTTGTCTGATTAATGACAAAACCATCAAAACCCATTGATTCTAGATGAACAGACCAAAGAGGTTTCCAGTGAAAAAGTTTCTTCCTTACAACCACTGGCGGCTCGTGCCATCGGATTCCAGGTCTGCAGCCCCCCAGCTGTGAAAAGAAAAAGAATTAAAAAAAATAAAATATTTATTTTTGTATACACACTACTACTTGGTTAGTTGGTTATACTGGCTGGCTGCTCCTTAGCTGTCCGATTGACAGACTTGCTGTGCTGTTATTAGTCCCGGAATTCAAACTGCACATCCCTCGTTGAGTTCGGGGTTTTAAAAAAAATAGATTTTGTAAATCCGGACTGTTGTAAATGTAGTCCAGATTAAGGAGAGAAGGCATCAGTGTGATGCCCAGAAGTCTATGTGGTTCATAACCGCAGTAAAGTAGAAGGAAATGGGACTGCCACGTCCACAGTCATGTACGTGACGTGGGTGACAAGATGGGAACTGATTGGTTCTCGCTCTCTTCTCTTCCTGCACTTTGCATGCTGGGAAAAAGAGAGCGAGAATTGAAACAGTCACTCTGATTTAGTCTTACTCTTAGACGGTCATGGAATTCAAGAGTTCATCAGCTTAAGCTTCGATTGGGGAATCAGAATCCTCATTTGGAGGATGGAAGATGCTAAAGGATAATAGAAGAACCAATATTTAGAAGGGTGAATCATAAGGCACAGTTAAACTGAAGGTGTATCACCTCCTGTATTCATAGTTGAGACACTAATATTTTGCGAAGGTGGGGAATGAAGACAAAGCAGCTATAGCATTCATTTCTGCATTTAATCTGTAGGAGATGCCAGCTGTCAGTGATACTTGAGTGTTTTGGATTTCTTGTTTTATAATTCACATACATGAATTGTTTCTTATCTGAGAAGGAGCCTTTTTTATTTAAAGTAAGCAAAACAGGACAAGGTATAATATGAGTTACTACTTTTGGACTTACTTGTCCCTACTCTCCCTGTCCCTGTTATGCTGTTAAATCAAATAGCTCTTGATTACCCACCTCATATGAAAATTGACTTTAGAAGTTCCTCCTAGTTTTACTTTATATGCTAATACTGATGAATATTAGAAGATTGTATTTGGAAAGCCCACCAACCTGATTCACCTTCTGTTTCATACATTCACACCCACAGGGTACAGCCCGCAACACCAATAGCATTAAACTCCTTCTCCAGCTTACGTTCTAGTGATGTCCTACAGAAACAGTAGAAAAGTAAATAAGAGATATATATGCACACACACTCATAATGAACATTAGCAGCTAATTTGCCAATATTAAGGACAGACAGAGTATATTATAAAGCTGCCTAGGTTAGAGACATAATTAATGCATTTTACTTTTGTTAATGAGGAATTCATGATAGTAATGAACAGTCAAATCTGAGCCTATATATGAACTCAAATTCATAGAAACTGAAAGCCACTAACTATAATAAACATATGCAATATTTACAATATCCTCGTATATACATTGTATGTGTGTTTGTATGAAAATGTTAGCCACTCAGCTTTATTTCAAGTTTTATTTGAATGGTGTAGTATAACAATTAGAAACAGATATGAGGATTTTTTATATATTGTACTTTGTGGGATTTGCAGTTTGACTTTTTTTTTGAAACTATATAATATTTTCAGTCCTGTATATTTTCATGGATGTCTGTCCTAAATGTGTTTTTTTTTCTTTTTTTTTTTTTTGTCACGTTTGAAAAATACATCATTATAGGAATTACTCTGACTTGTGGTTTTAATGACTACTTCTTGTGATGAATGATTATTTTGTGCAGGTTGATCATGTTAGCTGAATTAAATAAAAGCTTTTGGAAATGGGGTACAGGCATTAGTAGGCATTGGCCAGTTAAGGAGGGTGGCCTAATGGTTAAGGTGTTTGCTTTACAAACACAAAGTGCAGGGTTTGAGTCTCACAAGGGATAATTAGCTAGGCTTAAAATGACTTGTGAGGGCAGTTAGCCTAGTACTACTCTATGAACTATGAAAAGTAATGCAGCCTGTCTCTGAAAGTTGGCCTGCATAGGTTTTGAAGGATGGTACACCAGTGAGAGAGTTTTTGACTAGCTATGATGAGCTTGGCTGTTTTATATGTTTGTGAGTTTTCTTAAATGTCTGTATATATAAGGCTGGTGATTCAGTCTTAGCTGTGGGTGCAAGGAATTGCTTATCTATTTAAACTACAGATTGGGTCTTATTCTTTCCTAGAGTTGAGCATGTTTGTTCTTCTATAAAACTGATTCTAAATATTTTATTTTGCTGGAGTGGAATATCACATTATTAGCTGGAGTTTTGATTTGTAGTTTAGGAGAATGTTGACTTTTGTAATGGCTGGAACAAAATAAGGCACAGTTGCTCCATGAAATAGTCAATAGTCAAAAGTAAAGCAGTATATCCAAAAATATGTAGTATACTTATGAAGTGATAGAAGTAAGTCTGCATGAATTTCAGATATTTGTATCCCTGAAAATGTAAATATAATTAGGGTAAAATATAATCCAAGTCCAAATAGCTTTTTTTTGAGATTCTGCAGTCTCGATATTAAGTACAAGTAGTATAACTGTATGTTCCTTCAAAAAATGCTTGTAATGTATAACAGAGAGATTACTATTTTTTGTGCAATTCACACAAATTGTAAATTTGAAGTTGCAGAGTTTATATGCATAATACTGCAAACTATAACTATTAATTAATTTCCTATTTTCTCCAGAAAAATTAGATTTCTGGCTGTTTTAGTTCAAAAATACATAACTGCATGTCTTCAAGCAAGTATTTAGAAATTCTTCATTGAATTTAAATTGCAATATTATTGTATAATTCCAGGCTATGGATCATTTCACAGTTGTTGTGTCTTGCTTTTTAAATGTAGAAAAAACACTTTTGTGTAAGAATAGCCTAGTATACCATGATGCGAACCAGTAAATGACATAAAACTGGTGTCTAAATTAATGAACAATTGAAGAAACATTTGCTTAATGAAATGTTATTTCATAACACTGACAACAAACTTTTGAAATTCTAATCAAGAGTTTATGCATTGAAACCTGAAGCATCATTGTACAATTTAGTCAGAAAAGTTAATTTTGAGTCACTGTGTAAAATTAAATTTACAAATAAAACTGTTGACTGTGTAGCATGGGGATTCATTCATGACATAAAGAAAACATGGTTCCCAGATGTTATGAAATGCTGATGTTATGGTAATTTGTTGAAATTCTGAGAAAAAATAATACATTTTTTCATACCTTCATCATATTGTTGCAAACTGTAGAAGAGTAAGATGTATGACTAGAGGGGAACTTTTGTTTGGTCCTCATGTGACATAATCAAGCTAGGGGAAGAAGAAGATGGAAGGACATTTCCTTTAGTGTAGAAGCTGTTTTATATGAATAATAAATACATATTTTTCTTTTTTCCTTTCTTTCCTTTAGGATCATAGGATTATAGGATCATAGGAGGTTACTAGGCTAATGATCCCAGGGTCCTTACAAGCCTAGCCAAGTTTTATTCTTATTTTCAGGATCAGCACCATAGCCCCTGTCCAAGAGGGAAATAGGTGGAACCCCTAGGGTGAACTTATGATTACCCATCCAATCATCCTGATTGCATTTGAGGTGCTCTGCTTGATATGAAGTGGGAGTCTTTAGCAAACGTGTGGTAATCTCTGGGAGACAAATCTGTCCTCCAGCAGGTTCTGTTAATGTCACATACCAGGTTAAGGCCATTAGTGTGAGTAACCTGTGTACCCTTTGACTTACAGATATGGAGCATTTCCAATAAAGCAGGGTCAAAAATTGCCTTATATGCAAGGCAGAGATCACCTCTGACCAGTCTGTATGAAACAGAATAAGGAGACAGTGATTTCAGATGGTCCTCATAGGACAGATGCTGAAGACCTTGAATTTTCGGTTCCCTATTAGAAGACGGAAGACACATTCTTTCGAATGCATCTTGGTCGAACTCAAAAGCCTGAAACGGCAAAATATTGAAGTGGCTTTTAAGCAAATTCTTTCCCTGATAAAGAATTTGCTTGGCCGCTTCGTTACTTTGTCGTTTTCTGCACTGTAGTGCGGTCTCGGAGTTGGTATATTGAAGTAGGGGGTGTGGGGGGCGAAGCCCCCAACTTAATGTAATGTTTAAAGTATGTTATTTTTTTTGTTCTTGTTGTTGTTGGAACAGCAATTTTTTCCCCTAGGAAAACAAAATCGCTGTTCTGACAGTTCAAAATTGTAAGCTTTCGCTTACATAGGGTTAATTACTCACCGTTCGCTTTTTTAAGCACTCGGTGATCTAATATAGACCCGAATTTTCCTTGTGAGGAACCTTTGTGGTCTCTCCAGTTGCTGCAGGTGTTTGGAAAGGTACATACCAAAAGGATCATTGTACTCAATTATTGGCTTGATGAGGGAAGAATAGAGGGAGGTTATAAGTTATAACTTCTTTTCTTTCTGGAAACAACCCTTACTTATGAGATGAGCAATATAGAATGCCCTTTTTACCACTATGGAGACATGGAGATCAAAGGTATGGTTGCTGTCAACCTGTGTGCCCAGGTCTCTCACCACTGAGTGTGTACTTAGGGTGTTGTTATTGATGTGACTGTTAGCAGGAACATCACCCTTACCAAAAGGGATGTTAATACATTTTTGTATTGAGTTTAAGGCCATGCTTTGGCACAAGTCATTTGTTTGTGTAAGACCCTCTTATAGGATGTTGACATCATCTGGTGATTGTATGACTGCTCCCATTTTGCAGTCATCAGCAAACTTTGTCAGCCACAGACCTTTAGTTTTAGCTTGCACTTTGTACAAATGGATTCCAAACAGTAAAAGTCCTAGGCAGGGGTGGCTCATGCTATAATTAGCTGAAAAGTCCCAGAACTCGAATTGAGCAGGCATGCTCAGCGAGTTCCTGTAAATCCGGACTGCTGTTTACAAACAGAAGGCATCAGTGTACAGATGCCCAGAAGTTTATGCAGTTTCTAACCACATAGACTGGAAGGAGATCAGACTGCCACATCTGCAGTCACATACAACATGGATAGCTACTGATTGGCTCTCGCTGCAAGAGAATTTGTATTTATTACAAGCAAAGTCTCTAGGAATGATACAGGTAGTTTGTGTGTGTCTGTGTGTGTGTGTGTGTGTGTGTGTGTGTGTGTGTGTGTGTGTGTGTGTGTGTGTCTGTGTGTGTGTGTGTGAAATGCCCCAGTTAAGTATATCTGGTGACTAGAGTCACTCATGCTCAAATCCTATACCTTGGGTACAGATAGCAAGAGCCTGAATTCCCTACCCACCACCACTTGTGAAAACTGTCCAGATTTTTCCCTCATATTTTTGTTCTGTTCTGTTCCTCATAAAATATGTAGTTTTTTGGATTTGTGTAATCAGTGAAGGATTGAATTCACTAAATAATGACAGGCATTTGAATTTCAGACTTCATTTTTTTTCAGAAAATACATGGTAGCACAAAACCTTTTATTCTAGCAATTTTCTAAGTTTATAAGATCGGTATTTGAAATTTGTTCCTATTTTGGGGCTGTATTCCCCCATTATTGGCTTTGTCCAGTTTTTTTGTGTTAAGAGGTTGAGAGCTATGGTGAACACCAAATTCACTGAATATGTTTGGGGGGCTGTATTCCCCCATTATTGGCTTTGTCCAGGTGTTTTGTGCCAAGAGGTTGAGAGCTATGGTGAGAACGGAATTCACTAAATGATAGCCATTTAAGTTTCAGTCTTCCCGTCTTTCAAAAAACAGCTGATTTGGCATAGTGGTATGTTGCTCTGACTGTAGTATACAAGGTCCTGGGTTCAAGACTTGACAGTGAAACAGATGGTGGTAACACAATATTTTATTCTAGCAACTTTCCAAGATTATACAAGTAATGTTTAAATGAGTCCCTGGTTTTTGGGCTTTTTCCAGATTTCTTGTGCTGCAAAGTTGAGAGATACAGCTGAGTGTCGAGTGGATTTTACAAGGAGCTGAGAGCTTCAGGGAAGAGAAGTTTAGTGCTGCTTATGCTTAGCTTGCATTGTTAATAGCATAACAGGTTGAATACTTGTGTTTGATGCAGAAGGTTGTGGGTTCTACTCCCACAGTATGTAGCTGCATTGCTGATACTGTAGTGTGTTGTACTTTTAAAGGGGATGGATGCTGCAGTCTTAAGAATGTCCTCTTTGGTGGAGATATCTAGCAACTATGAACCTGTTATCAGTTTGCCATCCATTCTCTATTGCAATATTACTAGCTTATCATTTTTTTAATGTAACATAGGGAATTTCTTCCTCAAGGGCAACAGGCACTTTATTTGTAGATGAAACAGTGAAATATAAAGTTGTTTGCTAGCAGCAACCTCTTCATTAGTTACAGATCTCTTTAATGTGGAATTATTTAGATGACTTTTACTTCTGCAGAGATTGTGCATATTTACTGATACTGGTGGATTGTAGAAGTTTGAGTAGCTCTTTATGATGGAAATGTTCTGAACTGGGCAGTTTTGTCATTATCGGTGCATCCATTTTGTTTCATTGTTTCATTGTTTACTGGAAAAATGTTCAAAACAATACATTTAAAATGCAGTCTAACAACTGTACTGTATTATACAAAGAATATCATTTAATACAATCAGGAAGGTGTTTATTGATTATCTGATCAGCTCAGGTACTCCCCCTTCCAGTTCTTGGTTGGATGTGTTCGATTAGGAACCAGTTAAATCAACTGTCTACAAGCACAAGCTTTTTTGTTACTGAATATTTTCACTAAATGATTCTGAATGCTACTGAACGTGATGAAGCCAGATTGAAGCAATCACTTCTCTGAAATCTTCATTTTTTTTTGTGGAGGGTACTTATTGTCCATCCCTAGGGAGCTAAGTCCGTCGTGTAGGATTTCTGCCGCACAATTCTCCCAGCTGAACTATACCTCTCAACTCTCCAGATTTTCACAGAATTAATAGATTTTAGATTCTTATTTTTGGTTTGTTCCTCATAAAATTTGTGGTTTTCTGGCAAATCATTTAGGAATGAAGTCACTAAATAATGACAGACATTGAGTTTCAGACTTCATACCCTTCAGAAAAATACATTCTAAAGCAAGACCTGTTAGTCTATCAACTGTCTAAGTTTATACAAGAGCAGTTTTTAGTAGTGTTTGCTCTCCCAATATATTTGGCCAAATTTCCTGCGTTAAGAGGTTGAGAGGTATGCCCACATAAATCTCTTTATAGAATTAGGTATATCCAAACCTCTCAACTGTCCCTGATTTTGGCTCAAAATGTTGCTCTACCCCTATAATAATCCCTCCACAAAATGGCAATTTTGAAAGAAACGTGAAGGGTTTACAATTAATAAATAATTTTAATGATCAGAGTTACAGATTACTTTTATTTCAGAAATGCATGAAGATTCTCTTATTTTGTCAGCTGCTCACCTTAACAGTACTAATGTTAAAAAGTGTCCCTTCTTTGACAGGTTCCCAGCTATATTGTCTGGATATTTTATATTTATGCGTCACATTTTTGGTCTGTTTTTCATAAAATCGTGGTTTTCTGGCAAATTAGTAGCAAATCATTAAAGATTGAAGTTAGAAAATAATGACAGATATTTGAGTTTTAGATTTCATACCCTTCAGAAAATGCATACTAACGCAGGACCTACTAGTCTATTGTCTTTCTAAGTTTATAAGAGCAACATTTAAAATTGTCCTTATTTTTGAGCCTTTGTCACACTTCTATTTATGGCTTTTTCCAGATTTCTTGCTCTGAAGTTGAGAGGTATGACAAATGTGTCAGTGCCATCACCATCAGCCAGAGACATTTCAAATTTTGACATACTTGTTGCACCCCACTCCCCCATGTAGTGACTCTTCCCCCTTACAAAATAAAGATTGAATGGAGCCTCCCCTCTGCAGCTATTCCAATGTCCCATTACTTGGCTATTTCGCCCCATTTCCCATAAACACTGTAATGGGCATACTGCTTTACTTCTAGGATGATTTGGATTTCATTTGAAAGTTTTATTTTGCATTTTACTGCACAAACACTATTACATCTGCTAAACAATGCAATGCAGTCTCACAATGAAAACAGACTTAGCATTAAAACTTCTCTGCCCTTGAAACTCACATTCATTGAAACAGCATTGAAATCCACATTCAAAGGAAATACATTTGGCTAGTATAAAGATTAACTTTCGGCTGTTTTCAAATGATAGGGCCCCTTGCACACAAGACATACATGTGTTGTGTGATGCACCTTCCTGATTGTATTAAATTATATTCCTTGTATAATATAGTACAGTTGTTAGAGGGTGTTTTAAATTTATTGTTTTGAACATTTTTCCAGTAAACAATGAAACAAAATGCATGCACCAATAATGACAAAACTGCCCAGTTGAGAACATTTCCATCATAAGTCTACTCAAACTTCTACAATCCACCAGTATCAGTAAATATGCACAATCTCTGCAGAAGTAAAATTCATCTAAATAATTCCACATTAAAGAGATCTGTAACTAATGAAGAGGTTGCTGCTAGCAAACAACTTTATATTTCATTGTTTCATCTACAAATAAAGTGCCTGCATCTTCGCCAAAGAGGACATTCTCAGTATGGCAGCATCCACCCCCTGTGGAAGTAGAACGCACAGCCTTCTGCATCAAAAGCAAGTACACTACCTGTTGTGCTATTAACAATGCAAGCAGACTCAGCATAAGCATCACTAAGCTTCTCTCCCCCTGCAAATCTCAGCTCCTTGTAAAATCTACTCAACACTCAACTGTATCTCTCAACTTTGCAGCACAAGAAATCTGGAAAAAGCCAAAATTTATGGGGGGGGGGGGAAGCCCAAAAACCAGGGACACATTTTAAACATTACTTGTATAATCTTGGATAGTTGCTAATATAAAATGCTGTATTACCACCATACATTTCGCTGACAAGTCTTGAACCCAGGACCCTGTGCAAAACAGTCAGAGCAACATACCACTATGCCAAATCAGCTGTTTTATGAAAGAGAGGAAGACTGAAACTTAAATGGCTACCATTTAGTGAATTCAGTTCTCACCATAGCTCTCAACCTTAGCACACAAAACCTGGAAGAAGCCAATAATGGGGGAATACAGTCCCAAAAATAGGGACAAATGTCAAATATTCATCTTATAAACTTAGAAAATTGTTAGAATAAAAGGTTTTGTGTTACTATGTACTTTCTGAAGAATATTCTTCTTCTTCTTTCGGCTTTTCCTGGTTAGGGATCACCACAGCGGATCACTTGTCCGCTCATGATTGGCAGTAGAGTTTTATGGTGTTGAGTTGCCAGCCCTGCACCCCACCTTCCATGGAAGGCACACACATGCACACACTCACGCCTAGGGCCAATTTAGAGTGACCAATTCACCTACAGCATGTCTTTGGGATGTGGGAGGAAACCATAGCATCTGGAGGAAACCCACGTGACCACAGGGAGGACATGCAGACTCCGCACAGAAGGCACCCCAGCCGAGGATTGAACCAGAGAACCTCTTGCTCTGAGGTGACAACACTAACCGCTGCACTACTGTGGCTGCCCACTTTCTGAAGAATATGAAGTCTGAAATTCAAATGCCTGTCAATTTTATTTATTTAACATTTGTTAACCATGAAAGTCTGACTTGGAACAAAAGCCAATTTTCAGCAGAGGCCTGGGGAGAAATACTGCAGACACATGTCTTTGTAACATGGAAGGACACCAGAGCAAACCCACACACAAACGCAGGGAGGACATGCAGAGTCCACACAGAAGGCACCCCAGCCAAGAATCAAACCAGAGAATCTCTAGCTGTGAGGCAACAATGCTACCACTGCACCACTGCACCATCAACTATTTAAGGAATTAAAAATTCAGAAACCACAGATTTTATGAGGAGCAGAGCAGAACAAAATATGAGCCAAAAATCTGCAAAAGTTTGACAAATGGTGGTGGGTAGGGAATTCAGGCTCTTGTTACCTGCACCCAGGGTACAGGGTTCAAGCCTGAGGTATTCTCTAACCACCACCAGCAGGTATCCTGAGTTCTCTCTATAGCCACCAATATAACAATATAAATCAACTGGGGCATTTCACATACACACACACACACACACACACACACACACACACACACACACACACACACACACACACACAGTGTACCTGCAATAATCCAAAGCCTCATCCTGCAAAAATTATGATAAAATAATCCAAAGCTGTTCCACAGCTTCATTCTGAGTATCTTGGCTTGTCTGCGTTTGCGTAGGAATGTACACTTCTGGTTTCCTGGTTCCTGTTTGCAAATGTTCCAAGACTGCTGACCTTGCAGTCCGATCCCCTTCCAGTCTATGCAGTTAGCACCACATAGAATTCTGGGACATCAGCAGTCTGTTGCCTTCTTCCTGAATTCGGACTGGTAAGTCAGCAGTCTGGATTCACTTTCTATGCGCAGGTTAGGATGAGTTATCGGATTGTACCATTGTGGTTCACAGCTGGGGGGCTGCAGTCCTGCAGTCTGAGATCACGAGCCACCACTGTTTGCAGGCTTTACCCATAAACTAAACAGAATGGCAATCTATCATGTGTGGTCCATAACCTGTGAAGTAATCCTTTAAGCAATTTCTCTTGAGCTTGTTTCTTGTTTGCTGTTCATTTTTTTTACTTTGATCATGTTTTCCCCATGAAACAAGTAGATAGTTGTCAGGCAGCAGGACTTTTTTGGATAAGAAACATTTTTACAAGTGGGGGTATCACAGAGATTGCTACTTTCAACATGTTACTTGGTACTTTTATAAAGCTGAATATAAATTATAATTAGAACTGCAGTGCAAGGAGAAGTGGTTTGAGTTGAGTGCTGCTTGTTTTTTATACTTGATTTTAACTGGCATTCCAGTAATGTATTTAAAAAGTAATTTATTTTTTCATGCCTCACAACCTTTTTGTTTCCATCTAGATATTAAGTAAACTGTCATGTGCATTGAAATATTTTTTTTCTTCTCCATTTTATTTTGTCCTGATTGTACTCTCATAATGACAGTTTGGCACCCAGGGCAGAGTACTTAATTAAAGTCCCAGTTTTTGTGGTTTTGAGCATAGCTCCACCCCTTTCTAGTTGACCACACTCTTCCCATTGGCTCCACCCATTCAACTGTCGCCTACAGCCCCCTTTTGATGTGAAGTCACCAGCCGCCACTGCTTACAACCAAAGTCTGATAACCAGAGCAGTAGTTATGCATGGGGAGCAGTCATATGCATCTTCCCCCAATGTAATCTAGTTTAATTGAAAATTATTCTGATTTATTAGTCTTGAACAAATGGAATTAGATGAATGATACCTACAGAAAATAGCAATACATAGTTGTAGTGCAAGACTCAATGGTCTTGGACGTCTCATTGACTTGCCATTTTGTGTTTTCTAGAGGGAGGCAGCTAATCAGAAATACCAGTATGCCATTGAAGAACTGAATCACAATGAGTCTGTTGCACAAAAGAAGTTTGAAGAAGAGCAGCTCCGGCAGCAAGAACTGGATTTGCATAAGGTATAATGCACATTATAGGATTTATTAGGCTAAAGTATAATAAATACTGCAAATTGCTGGGATAGAGCATGCGTACCACTACGTATATCTATATGGTAAATAACAAATCTTTGGATTCACTGGGATACAGTGCAACAAATACTGCTTAGTTCTATCTAAGATAATATATATACTTATCCAACCTGTTGCTGCATTGGGAAAGTGTTAAGTGCACCAGCATTCCGGGTTCATCTAGCACCCTATGAGTTGGAGGGGTGCTGGGACAGTGAGAAATAATCAAGTATTCAATGACCACCTCCTAACTGTTTCTCATTCTTTTAAGGACTGCATTTGTAAAACCTGGAAATGTGGACAGATAACAGCGAATTACAGGTTTTGCAAATACAGTCTCCTTCTTCTGATACAGTGAACTTGAAAGTAGTATATTTAAAGATTTGAGATGTGTAGGGGATAGAACCTATATATTATGGTGCAGCACCCATTCTGTGGGAGTGGATTCATGTCGAGCCACCATAAACATTTTCAGCAAATGTAAAAATGTTGAAGAATAATCGCTGAACTACCTTCTGTGAGCATTCTGAGGAAAGTTTTTGTAAGGAAGCAAGCTTCCCTCCAACCCCCCCACCCCACCCCACACACACGCACACACTCCAAACTTATATCAACTCCAGGGTCACACAATAGTGGAGAAAAAGGAAAACTTCACTGTTCCCGAGTGTAGTTTCAGTAAACTTCAACCAATTTACACTGATGTGCTCCCTCTGGAGTTACTATTTTTTTTTATAGTTGTCTATTTTTTCAAGGCTTTATTTTTATTTTTCAGTTGTCCACTATTGTGATTGGAGAGCAGCTGTCTGTCCTGCAGGGAAGGTTGTGCTATACCTATACATTGCAGCAGTTATGGGTTTAAGTCTTAGAGCCTCAATTTGCCTGCTGTGTGATTCTGAACAAGTCACTTAACCCGACAGTGATTCTAAGATAAGCCTGAAATTGGTCCATGTCATTCAGAGTTGAATCCCAGTAACAAAGAAACTTTTTTTTCTGTATAACAAAAGCATGCCCTAATGGAGACTGTAAGAGAAACATGGATTTTAAACTAAGCACACTGTTCTTGGTTTGATCTGCACATCAGCATACCTAAGTTAGCTTGGAAGCATCATTCTCAACCTCTACATTCTGCATGCTTGTGTGTAGCTCAGCCCATTACTGTTACAGTATTATAATAAAATAAAACAAAACCACTTATTGGTGACTGCCACTCAGCCATGAACTGTTGTTCTTCATTACAGCCCCCATAAAAAGGTGCACTGCCAGTAAGGCTAATCCTTTTTTGAAATGAAATACATCCCTCAGGGACTCAGGAGAAGAAGAGATGGAATAATTGGTTCTGAGAAGAGCTTCATAATCTGAAGATCTAGAACAAAAAATTGATTTAAAAAATTATAACGTGCAATTCAAGATTCACTTAAATGTGCTGCACAGCAAGCAAGCACAACACAAATAGACAGTAACAGAGAATTACAAATACCTCAACAGTATCTGGCATGAACAAAACTGTGCAAATTTCTTGAAAATGTGTGACTCTGATCTGTGTCATTGCTATTGCTATTTTTGTAGACATTTTTTTTCTGCCAGAGCTGGGCCCCAAGAGCCTGTGGCTGTTGTTTTACCATCAGCAAATGCCTCCTGCTCCATTCATGATGTCTGCATTACAGTGTAGGTCTGCACTCTGGAGAGGAGAGAGTGACAGGTTCTTCCTCCATCTATACTGCTGATTTTGACTGCCCTTCATTTTTGCATAATGAAGAAATGTCTCCTGTCTCTAAAACAGTATAATGCAGCTGTCTTTCCCCCTGCAAAAAAGTGGGGACATTGGATTAATTCCTCATAGTAACCCTAGCCTGTTTCAGTTTCCTACCATGGGTTACAGCCATAGCAGAAGTTGGATAATCCAGTAGTTTACATACCGGCATCACTTTCCATGGTGAATGAATCCATATAAAGCTAAATTTCCAGACATAAACATAAATGCGAAGACAGCCACCTAAAAAACAGTTGAGTGGTTTAACTACAAAGTTTTCTTATAGATATTCCTTCTGATCAACTCACATATGTGACAGCTGTCATTTTAACATGTTGTGGCATTTTTTAATTTATTTTTATTTGAGTCATTTTTAAGACATAACTTATGGACAGTAATAAATAATGTTGTTTATAGACTACCATAAATCAGAATTCAGAAAAAAGAAAAAAACTTTGTTAAGCACATTTATCACATAAGAAATGTACTTAACAAAGTCAGAAAGGTGAATAACAACGTTTTGTAAGCACATGTCAGCACTGTTAAGCTCTATTGCCAGACTAGAGAGTAACAGTGGTCAGCAGTTTAAACAGCTTTAAGTGGTCTGGATATAGATTTTTATGCTGACTGCAGAACACAAAATTTGGTTTATTTCAGCTTCTGCACTGTCTGTCATGCCTTTTATATAGGCAAAACCAATAGGTGTCTAAAGGAACGTATCCTTGAACACCTTAGAGATATAAGAAATAAAAAAGACACAAGTGCTTTAGCAAAACATGTGGAAGAAGAAGATATGAAACATATTTTTAATTTCATGGTTTTAGAAATAATAAATAAAAGTAAGAGGGGAGGTGATATAAGGAATAAGGTAGAGGAAGCAGAACAAAGATGGATTTTACTACTTCAGGCAGATAGGTCTCCTGGATTGAACAATGCTGTTTCCTTGAAACCTTTTTTAAAATCCAGACCACTAAAACATTAAGTAATATGGATTATTACATAAAATGTGTCTGCTATATGTATATTTTATTTCATCTTATGCAGAATATAAGGCAAATTAATGTACTGATGTATGTAATTTTAATTAGTCTATGTCATAGTTCTATATGTGTTTTCATTGGTTGAACCATATTTGAAATACCAATGTTTTAACTGTTTTTATGAGTCTGAAGAAGCGATCAGCTGACTTAGATCGCGAAAGCGCTTACTCTTGTTTAATAAAGTGGTGTGAAACTGCAAGTGAACCGTTTCCTACCTTGACTACTATATCTCAGTTACAACTTTTGGTTTTATAAAGGGCACTACTGTGAAGCTGCAAGTGATTTATTTCCTGACGTGGATTATTCCATTGTTATCTTCAGCTGTGGTCTAACCATTGGTCTTTTCATTTTTTTTTCGCTTGAGGTGTATACCAGGCATTTATCCAGCTTTTGTTTTCTTTCACGCGTGTCTAAATTCTTCTTATCCATGAATTCAGAAAAACCTGGTACCCTTTAGGTTCATAGGTAGGTACTAGGCTATCGGCCCAAGGGCCTACGTAAGCCTAGCCAACAAGGTACCCTGGCTTACACCACACAAGAAAGTTATTTTCCTGTGCCACTGTCGAGCAGAGACACAGAAGTGATCCCCGGGGTGTATTTCCTATTTCCCATCCACTCATCAAGATTTTTTTTGAAGAGTGCTAATGAAGAACTTTGCTTGACATAGATGGGTAGCCTGTTCCAGAGTATGGGAAGTCTCTTGGACAGGAATCTATCCCTCCAGCATGTTCTGTTTATTGTGGTGACAAGGGTTAGGTCCCTAGAGCGTGTAACTTGGAGGGATTGGGATTTCTTTAGGTGTAGCATGTCCAACAGCTCTGGGTTTGACATAGCTTTATATGTTAGGCAGCGATCACCTCAGAGTAGGCGATATGCTACGGAGTAAAGCTGGTGTTTTTTGAGGCGGTCAGTGTAGGGCATTTGTTTGAGGCCAGTAATCCTCTTTGTGAGGTACTTCTGTGGCCTTTCCAGCTTCTGCAGATGTCTTGTGATGTACATTCCAAAAGGGGCGTTGTACTCTATAATGGGTCTAATGAGTGTCGAGTAGAGGGGAACAATGATCTCTTTTTTTCCTGGATGAGAACCCTTTTATGATGAGGTGTGCCACGTAGAAGGACTTCCTGACTACTGTGGCAATGTGACTATCAAAGGAGAGACTACTGTCCACCTGGGTCCCAAGGTCTCCTATCACACATTCGGTGTTATTCTCAAAAACATTTTTAAATCTAAACTGGACGACATCTGTAGTCAAATAGTTGTAGGCCAGAGTCCCAGAACTGATGCCAAACTGGCTGCAGACACCCTGTCCATCTCAAAACATTCTGAAACAGTATACATTTTTAATCCCGTGCTATGTCTATGCTAAATGTATCAGGTCTTAAATAACTTACATTGTGAGTCATATACTGTTACCAAAGCATGGATTTCCCTTCCTGAAACTATTCCTACCTAAACTCCTTATTAAGATATAATGACTTACTCTCAGTCCATGTTAATGCTTCTACGAACATGAGTATGGTATCACTTAAATGCTTCATTACATTTAACATTATTTAGTTATTTATCCATCTATCTTTGTTGACCGGGAAAGTCGGAATGGGCAATACCCTTTTTCATTGGAGACCCAGGGAGAAAAGCTTCAGTACATTTGTGCTAATGCTGTTTTTGTGATGTTTAATGGGTCATGCCTCCAGGTTTGCACTCATGTTTATCATGTATTAAATGTTTCATTTGTCTTCTACAAATCACCCACTGAATAGAACTGCATGTACAATGTTTATGCCAAGTTAATCTAAACCATACACAAAGCCATATCTGTGTGGAGTCTCTGATGTACATGACAAATGTATAATTTGGTTTCGAATCAAAATGTGGAAATGCAGTTCAACGAAAACAGGTTGGTTGGACGTGTGTTCCACCAATGCCTGTAATGTCGAACTGAAAATATATGACTTCATATTAGCGAAAGTGAGTACACATTTGCTAATATGAAACTGATGTTTTGAATTGAGATCGCTGTACAGTGCAGATCGGGAAGTGTTCCCTTTTCCTCACTGTAGTGTGATCTCGGAGTTGGTATATATAATATGCAGGGGTGTGGGGGGCACAGACCCCCCACATCGGGGTGCAGGGGGCTTGCCCCCTACAAAAATGTTAACAGTAACACAAACATTCAACACTGGAACTTCCGGTGTTCAAATGTTGATTGCCGTGGTTACCATTTCTGACATTTTTGGTAATCTGGTATTACCAATGTTGGATAAACGAGTTGATAATTTTGTTGAAAACTGTTTTAAATTTCAACATTTTGATAATACACTATATAATTTATGTATTCAGAAAATGTTTTTATATTGTCTATACAAATTGCCTGTTGTACAAAACTGTTTGCTAAGTAACATTATACATTATACTGATTGCTTTTGTATTTGTATTTTTCCTTTCTTGGCCTTCTTTGAAAGTAGTCTGTGGTCAGAGGACTCTTCTAGTCAGATAGATAGTTTTATAGGTAAATAAATAAAGTAACGTAAAAAACAAGTAAATGTCTAACAATCCTCCTTGTTACATAAATAAAGTGCCCAACACTATAGAGCATGGAAACAAGAAGCACATTGTGAGTCCTACACACCCCATGGCTAATGCTTTGTGGCATGGGATGCTGAATCTGCACATTGCTCACACATTGTGCACCCTGCAGAAAAAAAATGATGTCCATATACAGTAATGACTGTTGCTGCATGTCTCTTATGTACATGGCATCAACCATGGCTGTGCCAGAATGCTGTATAATTTCAAAAATATATACAGCAGAACATACTTTAATGTGCTGCATTGAGGAATAGTGCAGTACATACTACCATGAGCTGCATGCCTCAGCATATGTACTACTTTTTCTAGTTTCTTTATTTCTAGTGTGCATTAATACTTGTTACACAGCAGTTTGGAGTAATGGTATTTATGCTGTTAACTGCTGTGTGTCAAACACAAGACTGCTATACTTTGTATGCAGTATGTGAGAAATGCTGCCATGTATTTTGCGTGTGGGTGTGTATATGTGTGCATGTGTCTGTGTCTTTGCTTGTGTCTGAGTATGCATGTGTTTTCTCATATGCATGCACACTCAGTTGTATGCTACCGGTTAGAGATGTGGCAGTAGATAAGATGTCACATCGTACAAGTGCACAGAACTGGTGCCTGCAGTCTGTGCCAAGATGCTGTACTGTTCCATCACAGATGATGGTGAAACACCAGTAATGCACAGTCAGTTGTATGCACTATGCATTATGGTACAACGATGGGTTATATATCACAAGCTTATCCCCATAACACGTGTAATACTTGCATGCTATCTTGATTGTACTATTATCTTATTTGCTCAATGTTAAAGCATAGCTTTCTGTACTCTTTGTGGCTATCTTCTATGTCACTGTTACTTTGTCCTCATAGATCATGTTTTGCTGTGCTTCTTATATAATACATACATGACAATAGGTAAGATGAAACACATGTAACTGATAAGCTAGAATGCTTCCCTCCAACACAGAAAGGCTTGGGGGGCTCAGTAGCTTACAGGCAGTCCTGGATACAGCAAATCTGTATCTGGACTAGACTAGTTACAGGAAAGGTGGGAAACAAGTGCAAATGCGGGCTTTTAAACCAAAAGGCTGAAAGAGATGGGAAAACTTCCCAAACGGCCAATAAACTACAATTTCTGGGCCAGAAACCACCCTTGTGGTAGATAGGCTAGCTAGTGCTTACCACTCCCACTGATAAGCTAGAAGGCTTCCCTCCAACACAGAAAGGCTTGGGGGGCTCAGAAGCTTACAAACAGTCATGGATACAGCAAATCTGTATCTGGACTAGACTAGTTACAGGAAAGATGGGAAACAAGCACAAATGCGGGTTTTTAAACCAGTAAGTTGAAAGAGATGGAAAAACTGCCAAAGAGGCCAGTAAACTAATATTTCTGGGCAACCTAGTGCTTACCACTCCCACTGATAAGCTAGAAGGCTTCCCTCCAATGCAGAAAGGCTTGGGGGGGCTCAGAAGCTTACAAACAGTCCTGGATACAGCAAATCTGTATCTGGACTAGACTAGTTACAGGAAAGGTGGGAAACAAGTGCAAATAAGGGCTTTTAAACCCGAAAGCTGAAAGAGATGGAAAAACTTCCAAACGGACAATAAACTACAATTTCTGGGCCAGAAACCACTCTTGTGGTAGACAGGCTCCCTAATGCTTACCACTCCCACTGATAAGCTGGAAGGCTTCCCTCCAACACAGAAAGACTTTGGGGGCTCAGAAGCTTGCAAACAGTCCTGGTTACAGCAAATCTGTATTTGGGCTAGACTAGTTACAGGAAAGGCAGGAAACAAGCTTAGAATTTTTTTTGTTTGTTTAAATTTGTTTGTGGTAGCATTTTGTATCTTTTAAATTTGTTTGTGGTAGCATTTCACTTCAGACACTCCTTTACTTTGCTTTTACATTCAGAGAACTGGGATTATTTATCTAGTGGCAGTAGATGTTTACCTGGTCTATCTGCGCTGGGAAACCCACAAAAGAGCTCTAAGTATTTTTATTTATTTATTTGTTTATTTTACATTTGTTGACTGGGTTAGTCCGACTGAGCTGAAAAGCCATTTTTCAGCGGAGGCCCGGGGAGAAAAGCTCCAATACATTATACAGTAAAAATAGCAGAAGCAATTTTCCAAAAAAGTCAACAAAAATTATTTACAAATCATAGTTTAAAAGATGGCTGTGAAAATAAAGACATATTTATACAGTTGTGAAGCAATAAATTCATTATAACATATGTTACTATCAGGTGCAGACATAGAGGAGATAAATGAGAGAAGAGTTCGACTAAGGCATAGAAAGTTTGTGGTTTAAAAGTGTCAGGTTATTAGACTCTTAAGGAGGGGTGGAAGATGTTAACAGCTAAAAGAGTAGAAGATGGAATAAAAGGTTGCTGGCCAATAGTGGGCTGTTTAGGGATTGAAGGGCAGTTTATGGAGGGGTGAGTACAGTGGCAAGACCAGAGAGTTTTTAGGTGTTCTTTAGCAGCTACTTTGAACTGTTTAGGTTGTTTTAGTGATCTAATTTGTAGTGGGAGCTTGTTCCATGAGATGGTAGGATGATAGCTACAGAGGTTGCATCCCATTTTAAACTTGGGTTTATAGACAAGTAGTAGGTCCTGGTCAGAGCTACGGAGTAATCTAGTAGGAGATAAAAGGTGATATGTTTGGGCAGTTGGAAGGTTGGTAAAGGATAGAGTGTATAATCTGCAGCTGAGAGAAGAGAAGCAGGTGAGGTAGTTCAAGCCAGTTTAAGTGTTTAAGTGAGACACAGTGATGGGTTTTGTAAGTGTGGTGTGCTGAGAATCTAGTTACCTTGTTATAGTTTGAGTCTAGTTTAGCTAGGAGTGAGGTGTTAAGGTTTGTAAGAATTTGATAATCATACAGTAGACTGGGTAGAAGTTACATATGAGAGAGGATTACTTTAGCTTTGAAAATGAGAAACTTTTTGTTTCTGTATATAAGGCCTAGTTTCTGATGGGTCTTTCTGATACAATTGTTGATGTGCTAGTCTAATTTAACTTGATCATCTATAGTGATGCCTAAGAGTGTTGTGCTAGGTTCTGCTACTATTGGAGTGTTATTAAGAGACAGTATAGAGAAGGTAAAGTTAAGATGCTTAAGATTTTTGGGAAGAAAGAGTAAGAGTTCAGTTTTTTTTCACTTCTCTTATATACTGTGACTACTTCAGCAGTTTCATAAAAACATGCACTGTATTACATTGCATCTGTTAGTGGTAGGGCTATTGTAGGTAATTTGTGTGGCCTTGTTAAACTTGGGCTCCAAACCAGCTTGCTTTTCTGATTGGTAGTAGGCTTAAAACATGTTTCTCTTTGCTTGTATGTAAGCCTTGCATTCGCGCGCTGCTGCTCTTCGCTCAGTGGCAGTTAGTGGTGCCTTGTATAGATGCAAAAGCCAAGAAACTCAGTTTTTCCCTAAACAGTTGTCATTGACATCCATCCAAGCTTCTCTCCTGGTCTAGGAGCAACTCAGTTGCACACTGAGCAGTATTGCTTTATTGATCAGCCTCAGCCTATGCAAAGTATAGATCTCTCTTTTAGTCTTAGTGCCATTCCCTTTCCTAATAAAGCATACATTAAGAACCTGCTATCATGGACAGGCAGTTTCACATCAATTCTCTGGACATCCTGATAGACATGGGCATCCTGAGGCAATGTAGCACTTATCTCATGTATACTGACAACCACTTACTCCTGAAACAAACAAATACTTTATGTGAGAGATGTGGTTACACTATGAAACTGGCGGCAAGACTCTCACATAAGGACAAATTGAATGCCAAATGGGTTGTCAACACACACACACACACACACACACACACACACACACACACACACACACACACACACACACACACACACACAGACACACACACTTCCCAAACTAAACAAGGACACAATACACAAACCCACATATGCAGAGGTACTAACTTACCAAAAGATCAGAGGCCACCCAAACGTATACCACTTACATAAAAATGCAAAACAACAACTACAACACATAATAACGCATACACCAGTGTCTCAACAAATAAGCCCATAAGGTGTTATACCACAAAACCTAATGTACTGGTCATAGGTGACTCCACTGTGAGACACATAGATATTCCCTCTACAGGCTGGATATGGAGTGGGTTACAGTTAGCTGCCTGTCAGCTGCCAAGATCTGTCAAGTCACTCAAGCACTCAACCATGAGTACTGGTATGACTCTGTCATAGTCTATGTGGGGGTGAATGGCTTGAGATGTACGTCACATGACTACATGAAGAGGGACATGACTCAGCTGTCAGCTTATGTCTCACAAGTAAGTATAAGCCTAGCCTTAAGCAACATTCTACCTTCTCCAAGGATGATGTCACAATACAAACAAAATATGATTGACTTCAACAATTAGCTATGCAGGGTTACAATGCCTTCCATATATTCAAACCACAAACTGAGCATGAAAAACCAAACGAGGAGGTGTATAGATCTTCATTAAGGATAAGTACAGCTTGAGACTGGTCAAACAGTATGACTCTGAGCTACTCTATGTCCAATTAACTATAGGCAAAGCACCCTACCACATCATAGCTGGTCCCCCGCCATGAAACAGGATAAGCATACCGCATACCTGGACTTAGTGGAGTCACATGCCATACAGCCCAACACCTTACTCATGGGTGATTTTAATTATCCTACCATCAACTGGGAAACATACATGACCACAAACATGCTGGCTCGATGGTTCTTGGACTTTTTCAGTGCAAATGTTCTGGAACAGCTAGTCATCACACCCACAGGAGGATCAAATGTCCTGGACATAGTACTCTCTAACATGGGAGAGCATTGCAGCCTCACCCCCCCATCCCATGTGTGATATCCTCCCTGGTAAGACTGGACCGTAAATCAGTCTTGTTTAATGTAATTACAATAGCAGTACCCCATCAAGCTCAAAGAAGCTAAAGAATTTTTCAGAGACAAACTGCCTCCTACTAAGTGATGGTATAAGAAATTTCAAAGCCCCCTGGAATGCAGATAACACAGATTCCAATGCAGAGGTATATAGCAATGCCCTGTATAACCATTAAAGCAGTTGTATAGAATCGGCTGTACCTGACCAAATTAAAAACCGTTCTTGTCGAAAAAACAAGTCACCCTGGTGGACCCCTGCTTAAGGCTAGGTTTATAAACAGGCTATACAACAAGAGAAAGAAACTAATGTCCAAGAACAAGAGGGAACTGGCTCAGCAGAGGATGAAATTCCCCTTTAGCTTAAACAAATTAGAGATCTCATCAAGTCCTCCAAAGCTAATTACAAAGCAAAAATAGCCTTCCTCGTTAAGGATAATGACAAGGCATACTTTAACTTCATCTGAAATCTAAAAGGGAATATCCAGCTATCAGCTGAATTGGTTGTGGATGGCACTACCCATACTCAACTGGAGGTAATAACTAACCTGCTAGCTTACAGATTTGCTGCAAACTTCAACCCCCTGTCCTCTTCAGTCATCCTCCAAAGTATACCTGCTACCATTTCTCAGCCTATTATCTTGAGAATAGATTATCTTGGCACTCTCCAAGGCCAAAAACGTGGCATCAGTGGGACCAGGCAACATCCCAGGTTGCCTTTTCAACAACTTAAAACATAACCTAGCAGACCCACTTGGATCCCTATTTAACCACAGCCTGCAAACTGGCTATGTTCCAGTAGAATGGAGGACAGCAACAGTAATCCCTCTGCACAAAGGAGGACCATCAACCATCCCTGGGAATTATAGGCCCATAAGCTTGACTAGCCTCATCTACAAGGCCATGGAAAGAAATACTGTGGACCTTATTATTATTGGTCCAAATGGAGAGATGATAAAATCAGCAAAAGGAGAGAAGTATTGCTGGAATTGAATTCATCCTCGTGTCTTGATGAGTACCTTCATGAGGTGCACCCTGTTTTTCACAAAATCGCCCCAAGACAACACTGTTGTACAGACTGCATTTTATTTAGCATATATCATGGACAGAAGTAGGTTAAAAATAAAGAAGATAGCTGGGTTCACAAGTCCCAGGATAAAAAAGTGCCCAAACCTCGTAGGCACACTGGTACCAGGACTGGAAAAAATGACAGTGTAGAATCCTCAAGACATGGAAATATTCCTACAATGGGGCTAGGCCAGGCCCAGGGGGAGGATGCCCCTCGCACACACACACTCAGTTGTACAAGTAGCAGTCCACAAAAATCACAAAAACTGATAGGCCAAAAAAGAGCCATACAGACAATAGAGTGGACTATTGAGGATAAAAAATAAATTATTTATTGTTACTATTATGCAAGAAGCCCATAATTTGAATACAAAAGATATAGGAAAAGATTAAGAGAGAAATTAGAGGAAAGAAAAAATACTTCCACAAGAAAAACTGTCAGAAGCTTCAAATAAAAAAAGGTGTTCATTAATACAACAGATCCATGAAAAACACTATATAGACCAAGAAACCTTGTGCTGTTTGAAAAAAGAAGTGACTGAGAAAGTGCAACATTTTAAAGAACAAAATTTAGAGACAGTTGAAGGGTATAAAAAAGAAATTTGGACATGGGAAAGAAAGAGAGATCTGATATAGTGCAATATTTATGCAAAGGAGAAAGCCAAATTAATCAACACAAAAAGGCCGCCCCGAAGATATTCAAAGAGAAATATAGGCAAAGACATCCAGATATGGAAAATTTCACGATAAAAAAATAAGATCACAAAGATGGAATGTAGAACACAATATTAGTCAAGTAGAAATTAAAGAAATAGAAGTTGAAGTTATGGAATACCTGTGAAGTGAAGAATTCAGTGCAGAAGTCTAACACAGGTCATATGATGGAACAACTAGCCCCCAAAGTAAGGAGAAACAAGAGGAGCAGAAGACGTCTGAGGAAGAAATATAGACACTGGAAAGCAAAGGAGATTTAATATGGTGCAATATCTATGCAAAGGAGAAAGCAAAACTGATTACAGCAGCACCAAAGATATTTGAAGACAGGCAAAAACATCAGGTTATGGAAACTTTTACAATACAAAAATATAGAAAACAAAAAGGAAAAGTAGAAAAGGGGATTAGTAATGGAGAGGTTAAAGAAATAGAAACTGAGGTTAAGAAGTACCTGCAAGGTGAAGGATTTAGTGTAGAAAATTTAACTCAGATAACAACACAACAGGACAGAGCAACGGACAACCAAATTAAGAAGACCCCAGAGGAGCAGGAAGCACCTAATCAGTTGACATATGAAGATCCATTGAAGCCTTCCATAGGAAATCAGTACAAAGGTTCAGTTGGAGCTATACAGCAAGGGAAAGAACAGGAAACTGTGGCAACTCTGACACAGTCAATGTGGTGGAGTGATAGGCCAGTGACCACATATGAAAGAGCAACACTTCACACAGGGTGAAACTGAAGAGAATGTGGCAAAAGAAGAAGCTCTGAAACTGTCTATAGAATGCCCGCAGGAAATGGAAAACAAAGAATGTGCCCTCAGTTTAGAAGAAAACGCTCTAAGGGAAGAGTTGCTTGAGTATACAGCTCAGCAAGCTCCTGCCTGGTGCCCTGCAGAGTTCTACAACAGCAGAGAGATAAAAGAGAGACTTTGGAGTGATTAAGTATTATTTTTCTGCATTTTCTTGCTGCCTTTAGCTAATTCTGCCTAAAACGCCAATTTTCTAGAGTTTCTGTGATTTAAAAAGCTTTTTTCTGCTACATATTGTACTTATTTTATTGCCTGCACTTTAACAAAGTTGTTTTTGTGTTTAAATTACCTGTTTAACTGTTGTAGGCTATGCACTCAAGTGTGATAGCCGTTTCTGTGAAAAAACAAAAAAACAAAAAAAATACTTGTTTTCTCGCCTTTCTAAGCTAGTATAGTCCAATTTTCAGGTTAGTGCTTAATTCAGGGCTGTGTTACATTTTTCTGTGTTTGCCCATACCTTACTTGGGTAGAAGGAAGTTTCTCTGTTCACTGTGAGAGAGGGAGCTTTGAGCAGCCTATCTGTCCCTGGAGGAGTGGTTTCAGCCCAGAAATGAGTAGTTTATTGACCATTTTGGGCTAATTTGTATCTCTTTCATTTCCCTGCTATAAAACCCGCATTTGCAAGGTTTTTGCGCTAGTATACAGCTCAGCAAGCTCCTGCCTGGTGCCCTGTAGAGTTCTACAGCAGCAGAGAGACAAAAGAGAGACTTTGGAGTGATTAAGTATCATTTTTCTGCACTTTCTTGCTGCCTTTAGCTAATTCCGCCTAAACACTGATTTTCTAGAGTTTCTGTGATTTAAAAAGCTTGTTTCAGCTACATATTGTACTTATTTTACAGCCTGCACTTTAACAAAGTCATTTTTGTATTTAAATTACCTGTTTAACTATTGTAGGCTACACACTCAAGTATGATAGCCATTTATGTGCATTTAAAGTGCTTTTTTGATTTTATCTGCTTTATTTTCTGAAAAAAATATATATATACTTGTTTTCTCGCCTTTCTAAGCTAGTATAGTCCAGCTTTCAGGTTAGTGCTGAATTCAGGGCTGTGTTACAAGTTTCTGTGTTTGCCCATACCTTACTTGGATAGAAGGAAGTTTCTCTGTTCACTGTAAGAGAGTGAGCTTTGAGTGGCCTATCTGTCCCTGGAGGAGTGGTTTCAGCCCAAAAATTAGTAGTTTATTGGCTATTTTCGGCTAATTTCTATCTCTTTCATTTCCCTACTATAAAACTGGCATTTGTGCGGTTTTGCAAGCCGGGCTGCGCCGGTTAGCTAGGGTATAACTTTTCCCGGCTCCACAAAGTCTACTCTTCAATTTTTCCCTTGGAGCTAGACAAACTTTCAACATAAGCACTCAAACCATTCACTTCTCATACCGGCACTTGCTCAAAACTCATAGCAAGCACTAATAAACCTTAGCACTAGACCCCCCTATACTGTAGAGAAGGACAAGGGTCTCTATTCGACCTTACCAGCCAATCAGTAAAACAGTTCACTGCACCTATCCAGACATGTCCAAAGGGCAGTTTCAAGTGTACTCTCTGGTCCAAGTGGTGAATCTTGGCATTTTGAGGCAATGTTACAATTGCCTCATGTACACAGACAACCCTCTCCTCCTTCCACCAAACACTAATACATGCGAGAGATGCAATTATACAGCTAAACTGGAGGCTAAGCTCTCTCAACCCAAGACTGGACCAGGCAGTCAAGAGGAGAAGGGAATTACTTGCATCACATCACCAGTCTCACATAGACCTATGAAACCAGCACCGGCAAAAAATACACATAAATACACGAAAACATACTCGGAGGCTCTAAATAAAAATCTGCAAAAGCAACAGAGACCTCCAAAGCAGATATCCAAGCAACCTCCACCCCCAACACAAACCATGAAACACATACTTCACAAAACCAATGTGCCACACAATCACAGCGCTTAAGGCAAAATAACATACCCAACACACTAGTAATAGGTGACTCTATAGTCAGGCACACTGACGTCCCACTCACTAGGCTGAACAAGGAGAAGGTTACTGTTAGCTGCCTGTCAGGTGCCAGGATCCGCCACATAACACAAGCACTCAAGTCACTCCAAAACAAGTACAAATATGACTCTGTCATTGTTCATGTTGGTGTGAATGACCTGAGTCATATCTCCTTGGATTACATGAAAAGAGACATGTAGGAGCTCTCTGATCATGTAGCCCAGGCCGGTATGACCCTGACCCTGAGTAGCATCCTGCCCTCACCAAGAATGATACCACAGTATAGAGAAAAAATTATCAATTTCAACAATTGGCTAAGCTTCTGGTGTGATTCAAAGGGGATCAAGTGTTTGTCAGACTGGGATGACATGCTCGACAAGCCACGCTGCTTTGCTAGAGACGGCTTGCACCTGTCACCATTAGGCATTCGAATACTGGCCAAGGCTCTTGCCACCCCCATAGTGCCTTTTTTAGGCAAGGCTCAATATACAAACCCACCACCGTAAATAGCGCAAGTAACAAAAAACTGAGGGTAATGCTACTCAATACCAGAAGGCTAAACCTCAAAATGCATGCACTCGACGCACTCCTCAGTATGGAGAAAATCGATATATGTGCAGTAACAGAAACCTGGTTTAAAGCTCCAGAGAGCACCCCAGCACTACCAGGCTACAACTCATACCATATATTTCAGCCACAAAATACAAAAGGCGGGGGAGTATCCATATTCATCAAGGATACCCACACCTCCAGGTTAGTTGCACAGCACGATGCTTCAGAAATCATCCATGTGCAACTAACAATGGGCAAAACTGCTATTCAAATTATAGCTTGCTACGGATCACCCACCATGTCCCAGGAACCCCACTCCGCATTCCTGGAAACACTGGGAAACATAAAAGTCCTACCAAACACTCTGATACTGGGTGATTTCAATTACCCAAACATTAACTGGGAGAACTGTTCAAGTACAAACTCCCTTGCCCAACATTTCCTTGAATTTATAAACTCAAATGCCCTGGATCAACTGGTCAACACCCCCACCAGAGGTGACAACATATTGGACCTGGTCATCACCAACATGGGCGACCGGTGTTCCACACTGGAGGTCAACCCCTCGCTGGTTAGATCTGACCATAAACTAATCACTCTGGATATCCACATTCTGCCACCACCCCCGGTCAAAGAATCCACCATGAAAAACTTTTCAAAAGCAAACTTCACGTTACTTAAGACCGAGGTGGGAAGTTTCAAAGCCCCCATGCTAAAGGATAACGCTGTCCAAGCTGCAAAATCCTTTACTAATGCACTCTACAGGCACCTACAAGAATGCATGGATCGTGCTATCCCAAACAAAACCAAGACTCACTACTCCAAGAAAAGGAAACCAGTCTGGTGGACCCCTGCCATAAACAAGCTATACAATAGAAGGAGGAAACTAGTACAGAAAAGAGTAAAATCCCAAGAAGGGAAGACATCCCTGATCAGTATCAGCAAGAAACTACATTCCCTCATAAAATCATCCAAGGCTAGCTTCGAAAGAAAAATTGCCATGGACTCCAAAGATAACCACAAGGCATTCTTTAGTTATGTCAAGAATCTAAGTGGCAATTCTCAGATCTGCTTGGAGTTAGTGTAGAATGGCACAAAATACACTGAACCGACCAATATAGCCAACATCCTGGCAGACAGGTTCAGTGCAAATGTCACCCCCCTCTCACCCCCAAAAGGGCCCATAACTATACCAGAAGAATGTAGTGCCCCTGAAATCACAGACACTCAGGTTAAAACAGCCCTCTCCAAAGCCAAAAACACAGCATCAATGGGGCCGGATGGTGTCCCAGGCTGAGTCCTACACAAGCTCAAAGATGAATTAATCCCTCACCTAAACACACTGTTTAAACTCAGCCTCTCCACAGACTACATGCCCACAGAGTGGCGCACAGCAACGGTTATTCCACTCCACACAGGTGGAGCCAAAACGGACCCTGGGAACTATCATCCTATAAGCCTGACTAGCTTGGTCTGCAAAGCTATGGAGCAGATCATCATGGATCTCATTAACAGAGACATTGGAAACCTCCAAACACTGGACCCTACCCAGTTCGGCTTTGTTAAGGGCAGATCATGCCTCCTAAACCTGGTGGCCTTCTTTGAGACAGTTACCAAGGCTATAGACAAGGAAAAGGTGGTCCACTTAGACCTTGCAAATGCCTTCAACACCATTCCCCACTCAGGTATTATAGACAAGCTCACCAGCCTGACCATAAACCCCTATATCACGAGATGGGTTGCTAACTAGCTCACGGACAGAACCCACATGGTAAGAGTTGCGGGAGCTAGGTCTGACTCTAAACCAGTTACAAGTGGTATTCCCCAGGGCTCAGTCCTAAGACTCCTCCTGTTTGGCATATACTTCTCAGAAGTACAGGCAAGCACAGGAGGACTATGGCTGACCAAGTTCGCAGACGACTGCAAACTAGGGGTTATGACTGACTCTCTGGCTGACACAGACATCCTCCAAAAGGGTCTCACTGAGACAGATACATGGTGTCAAAACCATGGCCTCAACCTAAATGCCAAAAAGTGCATAGTCATCCCCTTTGGAAAAAACAAAGTACCCACAAACTACCACATAGGTGGTAGCCCCCTAAATACAGAAGACGTAAATAAGGGATCTAGGGACCCAAGTAGATAGTAACCTCTCCTTTGATAATCACATTGCCAAAGTGGTTAGAAAATCCTTCTACGTGGCCCACCTAATCACAAAGGGGTTTGCATACAGATTGAAAGAGGTCATTGGGCCCCTCTCTGCATTACTCATCAGACCCGTCATAGAGTACAATGCCCCATTTGGGATGTACCTTACAAGATACCTCCAACAACTGGAAAGACCACAGAAGTACCTCACCAAGAGGATCACTGGCCTCAAGCAGATGCCCTATGCAGCTCGACTGAAGAAACTCCAGCTGTACTCGGTTGCATACCGCCTACTCAGAGGTGATCTCTGCCTAACATACAAGGCCATGTCCAACCCAGAATTGATGGACGTGCTCCACCTAAAGAAAACTATATCCCCTCGAGCCACATGCTCCAGGGATCTAAACCTCACCACAACAATAAATAGGACATGCTGGAGGGATAGATACCTGTCCCAGAGACTTCCCCTGCTCTGGAACAAGATTCCAATCTACATTAGGCAGAGCTCCTCACTAACCCTCTTCAAGAGAACCTTGACAAGTGGATGGGAAACAGAAAGTTTACCCCAGGGATCACTTCAATGGCTCTGCTGGACAGAGGCACAGGGAACTAATCTAAGGGTGCGTTGAAAGCCAACACATTCTGGCTAGGCTTATAAATGCGTTTGGGCAGATAGCCTAGTACCTACCTATGAACCTATTTAATAGAGATGGCTAGACATATTAAGATCAATGAAAGAAATAGACTACAGAAGGTTAGTAAAACCCAAAATGTTAAAAGTTTGGTAAAACAAATGATTACAGTAATTAGTTCTGTCCATAGAGATTCATGCACTATAACAGAGGTAAATAAGATACATTACTGTGCAGCCAAATTAATAACAGATAAAGTCCTACCATAAGAACACAGGGTAGTGAGGGAAAGAACAAGGAAAAATTGAATTCCATCATGGAAGTATCGAACAGAGAAAACTATAAAGCAATTAAGACCAGAAGTGTCACTGTTAGAAGAGTTTAAAAGAGGGAACAGATCAACAAAAATACGCAGAAAGACAGACTTGATAAAAACAATGCACATTATTATAATGGATCAGAGTATAAAAGAGGGAACAGATCAACAAAAATACTCAGAAAGATAGACTTGATAAAAGCAATGTACAGTATTATAATGGATCAGAGTATAAAGAGGGAACAGATCAACAAAAATACTCAGAAAGATAGACTTGATAAAAGCAATGCACAGTATTATAATGCATCAGAGTATAAAAGAGGGAACAGATCAACAAAAATACTCAGAAAGATAGACTTGATAAAAGCAGTGCACAGTATTATAATGGATCAGAGTATGAAAGAGGGAACAGATCAACAAAAATACTCAGAAAGATAGACTTGATAAAAGCAATGCACAGTATTATAATGGATTGAGATTTATCATGCACTATCGCAAATAATAAACTAAGAATATCAGCACAGGCAGAAAAACTTAGAAGATACACAGATAAATATAAAGGAAAAGTACAAAATAAGCAATTTATTGATGACTCAAAAATGGTTCATATAGAATTGGGAAACAATGTAAAAGGAATTGCAAGACCAGTAAAAAAGAAGAAATAGATACATTTTGGAGAAATATTTATGAAGATCCTGGGGAGGGAGTTGGTGTAATGGTTAAGGTGTTCACCATACAGACAAAAGATGCAGGGTTCGATTCTCACATGGAGTAATTGGCTAGACTTAAAATGGCCCACAGGGGCAGTTAGCCTAGTACTAACCTTTGAACCTATGAACAACAAATGGATAGAAGAAGTAAAAGATAGAATAAGAAGTTCAAATGTACAGGATATGAAATGGGATGAAATAACGGCCAGAGAGATTGAAAAAAGTTAAGAAAAGCCTATAATTGGAAAACCCAAAACCCAGATGCAATGCCTAAATTCTGGCTAAAAGTATTACTATCTTTGTGTGAAGATTTAGCCATGAGTAAGAACTATTTATAAACACACCCTGAACAAACACCAGCCTGGCTAACAATAGGAAAAACAATGCTCCTACTTAAGAGTGAACCTGTAAGCTACCCTAAAACCTATAGACCAATAACTTGCCTTCCATTTACATATAAACTGTACACTGGAATTGATGCTGACAGAGTTTATAGTCATTTAGAAAAAACTCAATTATGGCAACAGAACAAAAGGGTAATAAAAGAAAGTAATATGGAACAGAGGATCATTTGTTGTTAAAGTCATAGTGGAGAACTGTAAAAAGGGGAAGAATCTAAGTATGGCATGGATACACTACAAAAAAAAAAAAAACATCTGGCAGTATCCCACATTCATGGATAAAAGAGTGCTTAAAAATGTATAAGATACACCCTACACATTAATAGACCTTAAGTGTTTTACCAGAAAGTAGAATTTTAAGGTATGGTTCAATTCCCAAAATGATGGGAATGTGGGGGAGGGCGTGTGCATAAAGAGACCAAGCACATTTAACCCTCCTTTAAATAACATAAATAAATTGTATGAAAATAAATGTGAAAAAGACATCTAGAGGACACTTAGGGAAAAAACCAGTCACGCACAGAATAACATGACAGTGGAGGAAGAGCGTCTTTTAAGTGACATGGTAGGGGATGTTAACATACGAATTATGAAACCGGATAAAGGGAATGGGGTTTTCATAATGAATAAAGCTGACTACTTGAATGGGATGAATGCCCTTTTGATAGACGGAACATATTTAGAGAGTTCCTTGAACAAAATACATGTCATGTATATGAAAATTGATTTATTATTGGATGACATGTTGTATCAGGGGCAAATTAATGAGGATGAGTATGCATACATGAATAATAAATTTTCCATGGTACCTAATATATTTGGAATTCCTAAAATCCATAAGGGACTAAGGGATCCACAGTTTATGCCTATAGTTGGAAAATGATCCAAAACTTGCTTCATTAGCAAATATTTGGATCAAAAATTGCAGGTAGGTTTAAAGACATTTTCACATATATGTAAAGACTCCTGGCAATTTTTGGATAAGGTTTGGAAGATATGCATAGATGAGAATGTGATTATGGTTACCATTGATGTGGTCAGTTTGTTCACAGTTATACCCCATGAGGAAGGAATAGCTTGGTTGGAGACCCAGTTACTTAAAACCGGTCTATATGACCAGGATAATATTAGTTTATATGTAACACTTATGGAAGTGGTGCTCCAGAATAATTACCTCTATTTTGAAGGTCAGCATTACAAGCAAAAAACGGGGATTGTTATGGGCGCTGCCTGTGCCCCCGTTTTTGCGAACTACGTCATGTCCTATTGGGAACAACAGTATGTAATTCAAAGTGCTTTCCATACCAGCATTTTATTCTATACAAGGTTTTTGGATGACTTGTTCATCTTGTGGAAGGGCAATGAGTTGGAATAGGATCAGTTTTACGAATATGTCAACCACACAGCTAGTTTTCTAAAATTTTCACATCAACATAGTAGAGATACTATTTCATATCTAGATGTGGAGCTAGTTATCACCAGTGAGAATAAGATGGAATCTACAATATATAGAAAACCAACATTCTCAAACTCTTATTTAGAATTTAGCAGCACACATCCCTATTTTCAAAAAAAAGTCTATAGTGAAGGGACAATTGGTTCGAGCCGCCAGGATGGTGATCTCTGATATTGTTTTTTCAGAAGAATTAAAATTTATTTTAAAAATGTTTAAGGCTAGGGGATACCCTGAGGTTTTACTTGATGAAATTAATAAAGAAGTGATGTATAAATGACAAACTGGTATATATAAATCGATTTTAAAATATGGCAAGGATGCCAACAATGAAAACAATCATGATATACAGAAAAATATTAATTCAGGTTTTATCACATATTTTAACCAGGATGCATGGAATATTGTTGATATGATTTTCAGCAACTGGGATATACTACAATTTGATTTTAACGTGGGGCAAAATGTTGGGGGTAAACCTAAAATTATTTTTAAAAAAGATAGGTCCTTCAAGAATATAATGGAAGTGTCCAAGTACAATAGTGAGAATAGTACGAATAGAAGTAAGGGCAACTATAAATGTAAACAATGTAAGTTTTGTCCCTATATTTTGGAAACGGGAGAAATTTGGCTTGAATGGGATAACACTAAGGATTAATGTAGCACCTCAAATATGGTATATGTGGCTAAGTGTCTTGACTGCCCTATTTTTTATGTAGGAAAAACTGCTAGGTCTTTTAAGAATAGGACAAGTGAACATTTATTGGACATTCGACATGGTAAGCATACAAATGCACTTGCTAGACATATTAATGAATGCAGGAATCATGTCTTCTGATTTTTTGTGATTCAACATCTGATCAAAGACCCACAAGGTAGATGCCTAGATGTTCATTTAGATGTATATGAGTTGAGATGGCAGTTGAGGCTTGATGCCACAAGGTACCCAGGTATAAATGAAGCTATTAGTATAGTTATTAATATAGCTATTAGTATATGCAGCATCCTAAACTTAAAAAATATTTTGGGGTAAGTTATTGCCTCATTGGGGTTAGCATCTGGTTTTAACACTACACATACACACTTTTTTATATAGGTAAGTTATGTGATTAATGATATATTTTAATAATTTGCTTAATTATTTATATGTAAATTGTGGTATAGATTTTATTTATAATATACAAATTTTTAAATATGGTATGTCTTTTTAAGAATAATTATTATAATTGATTTATTATACCAATTAGGGTCATTGATTTATTATATATATGGCTGGGGTTGTGTGTTTTTGTACTTATTCTGAAGAAGTCCCTTGTCAATGAAGAGAAGAAAGTGCTCAACGTATTTTCAATAAAGCTGTTTGTTTCTAGCTGCTCGCTTCCTCACTGTTGTGTTCTGGTTCTGAAGCACCAAGAAAACATCAGTTTGGGACAAAAATGTGATATACTTGAGCAAGAGGGAGTGTATAAATATTTGGGAATTGATGAAGGATCAACAATAAAGCAAGAACAGATGCGAATAAAACTCAGTAAGGAATATTTTAGAAAACATAAATTAATGGTGAAAACAGCACTGGCATCTAGGAACAATGTTCAAGCTATAAACCAATTTGCTCTTCCTGTCCTAACTTACAGTTTTGGAGTGATTGACTGGCCCCAAAAGGTGTTGGATAGATTAAACAGGAAAACAAGAAGGATGCTTCATGCTCATCAGATGATTTATAAAAATCAATGCATACCAAGATTATATATTCCTCATTCTGAAGGTGGTATGGGCCTCCTTGAAACTGATTACATGTATAGGTCTGTAGTCATGGGACTGTATACATATTTGGTGACTTCAAAAGACACAAACATAGTGAAAGTTTTGAAACATGAGGAGAATAAATCTAAGATGCTTAGTCTAGCAGAAACATATCAATGTCAAGTGGGAATGGAAATCAAATCGGAAACAGATAAAAATCAGGCAGGAACTGAATGTGTCAAAAATCAGTGCATACCAAGATTATTTATTCCCCATTCCGAAGGAAGTATGGACCTCTTTGAAATTGATTACATGTATAGATCTGCAATCTTGGGACTCCATACATATCTGCTGACTACACAAGACCCAAACATAGTGAAAGTTTTGAAACATGAGGAGAATAAATCTAGGATGACTTCCCTTCTTAGTCTAGAAGAAGCATATCGACTTCAAGCGGGAATGGAAATGAAACCAGAAGTAGATAAGTATCAAGCAGCAACTGAATGTGCCAAAAAAATAGAAGAAAGAATATAAGGTGAAGGATCAGATGAGAAGGCAAGAAATGTGGAAAATGCATAAATGTAGTTGCAAATATAGAAAACTCCTGGAAAAACCTTAAGTTGATCGGGATTGAATGCAGGAATGGTTAAGGAGAGGCGAATTCAAACCAAAACATGAAAGGTCAATATTGGCCCAAGATAGTGGACTACATATTGCTTTGAACATGTGGCAGAAACAGATGAATGTAGTTTTTTGTAAAATAGAATTGGAAACAGTTGCACACCTTGTTGTTGGCTGTGACATACTAATGGCAGAAGGACTGTATACTGAAATGCATAATAATGTGGCAAGACTGTTGCACTGGAGATTGTGTAAACATTATAATACTGAAGTAGCTGAAAAAAACTGGAAACATGGAACCACAAAGCATCACAGAAATAATGAAGACTACATCACATGGGATTACCTTTACCAACAGGTCAAAAGATAGATATGAGAAAGCCAGATATAGTGGCCAATGAAAAGAAGACAAAAGTAGCATTGATCATTGAAATCGCTACACCCAGTGACTACAGTGTCTTGCATACAGAGAGACACAAAGACATAAAATATCAGGATTTGCAGGCAGAAATGAGAGCAATTTGGAAGAAAGATACCTAGACAGTTCCAACAGTAGTAAAAGAAACGGGTCTTATAAAAAAGAATCTACGATCGTAGATTACCGTCGTTACCAGTACATGTAACTCCATACGAATTGCAGAAGGAGTCATTACTGGGTACATTGTGGGTTCTGTGAAGAGCACTTCTGTCTGATATCAAAGATTGAAACAATACTAATTTCATGAACCTTAATCATGCTTTGACTTAGGAATGGGGGTCCATTCCTGTCATGGTATTAAAAACCCAAAAGATTTGGAGAAATTGAAAAGGGACAGACCCTATTAACAAGGACATAGGTAATTTCCAACCTCTGAACCCAACCCATGGTTGACTTATTTGAAAAAGTCAGTAAGGCCCTGGGAAATACAGTGCATACCTCCTATCTTGACCTAGCCAAGACATTTTGCATACCCCCCCCCCCACTTAGGCATTATACAGAAACTCTCCCAACTGGGAATTAACCCCTACATTACCAGATGGGTAGCCAACTGGCTCAACAATAGGATACATACTGTAAAAGTAGATGACTTTATTTCTAGCAAAAGACTAGTCACCAGTGGTGTACCACAGGGTACTGTGCTAGGCCCCTTACTGTTCAGAATTTATTTCTCAGAAGTCCAGACAAACTTAGATGGCCTGTGACTGACCAAGTTCACTGACAATTGCAAATTGGGAGCAATCATTGACTCCCCCAATGATGTTAATATACCGCAGACAAATGATTGGTGCCAAAGCCATGAATTAAAGCTAAATGCAAAACAATGCATTATTATTCCCTTTGGGAAAACTGAAATCCCTGATAATTACATTATAGACAGCAACCCCCCTAAGTGAAGGCCCAGTGGAACATGATCTGGGTACTCAGGTTGATGGCAACCTGAACTTTGACCACCAAGTATCCACAGTAGTAAGGAAATCCTTCTATGTGGCATATTGTATAATTAAAGGCATCACATCTAGATCTAAGGATGTTATCATTCCATAATAATCTGCCCTCATCAGACCAGTAATTGAGTACAGTGCTCCCCCTTTTGCATGTACCTCACCAGACACCTGCAACAATTGGAGAGACCACAGAGACTTCTCTCCAAGAAATTACAAGTTACACAAAAATATTATGCAGAAAAACTGAAAGTCCTGTCACTGTATTCTGTCTCCTACAGGTTGCTAAGGGGTGACCTGTGCCTGGCTTACAGGGCAGTCTCTGACCTGGCCCTGATGGAAATGCTACATATTCATAAATCAAACTGCATAAGGGTCAGTCGCTCCAAGGATCTTAACTTAGCATCTGACATTAACAGATCATGCTAGAGCGATAGATATATCTGCCAGAGGCTGCCACTTCTCTGGAACAAGCTGCCAATTCATGTGAAACAGAGCCCCTCCCTGACCCTCTTCAAACACAACCTAGATCAATGGATGGGTGACTGCAAATCCTGGTGCCCATGTTCCTCCTGGATGGATGAAGTAGTTATTAACTACCATAGACCCTTACCTCTGCAAAACATAAGCACTGACAATTGGAGCAACTCAGGATAAATATGGTTAGGCTTGTAAGGACTCTAGGTCCGTTAGCCTAGTAACCTCATATGAACCTATAATACAAGGTCATCCAGTGAGTGTTTATTTTACCATTAAGCTTTCAGACCAATTTCATTTTGTTAACATTATTTACTCACTAACTCAATCACTTTTCAGCTTTCTGGAGATGGTTGTATTATCTACAGACTAAGTATGGCAGACCATACTTCTCTTTCCTCAATTAATGTCCAGTTTGTACTGGAGAAACAGTAAGCTTTCCTAGACCATATAAGACAAGAACACTTTTCCATTATATTCTAAGTCTGCCCCAGAGCCTGCACCCAGACAATTCAAACCAAAGCCACCCATGAGACATTCTCATAGGAGGGCTGAATAATCTGACTTGACTTCTCTGAATCAGAAGGAAAAGGAGCTGTTATTCTTAAGGTCCCCTCAGTCGCCAAGCTTTTTACTGTCTTATTTATTATTATTACTTATTTATTTTACATTTGAACCCGCGGTGGTGGTGCTGCGGTAGCGTTGTCGCCTCACAGTAAGACGCTGTCCGGTTCGATTCTCAGCTAGAGCGTCTTCTGCGTGGAGACGTACCTTCGTTGAAGGTTGTGCGTCAAGCCTGGCAAGTCGGTATGTAAAAATCAACTGCCAATCATTAGCAGACCGGAGTTCCGCTGTGACGACCCCTAACCGGGAAAAGCAGAAAGACACAAACAAACTTATTTATTTTACATTTGTTGACCAGGTTTGTCTGGCTGAGCTGACAGCTCTTTTTCAGCGGCAGCCCAGGGAGAAAAGCTCCACAAATTTACAATGAAATTGTAAAAGTAGAATGAAAAAGTATAACAAAAGATTAACATTTTCAAGTTGGAAACGGTTAAAGCATATAAATTATTTACATATATTAAGTTGACATTACACTTAAGATATGTGCAAAAACAGTATGCAAGTTTATAAAATAGTATACTAAATTTATAAATACAGCCAAGGTGGTTACAGTTAGTGAAGAATATACAGGCAGTATATAAGCAGAGATATTTTTAAGCTTGAGTAACAAGAAATTACCTAGATAAGATGATTAAGAGAGCTGGCACTTACAGAAATAAAACTAGTGAAGACAGTAAGCTACATAGGAGAGGAACACAGTTTATGGAGGGGGAGTACAGTGGCATAACCAGTGACTTTTTAGGTAGTCTTTGGTGGCTGATTTAAATTCATTGAGTTGTTTAAGTGATCTAATTTCCGACGCCTTTTGAACAGTAAACTCAGAAGTCCTGCTGAGAAGTCCCATTTCCACTAGTTATACCTGTGATCTCATTCTTTAGGTCACTACCCACTGCTTATGACCACTGATGAGGATAGGATGTGCCAGATTTTTTTACTTGAATACTGATTTATGTGAAAACCTTTGATCAAACTTTATGGGATGCAATAGCTGAAAACAAGCAACTTAATAACCAGTAATATAAGCAGAATACAAACTGCAAGATATGCAATTTTAGAATTAATCATTATCAGACTGATCCTCCCAAACCAGTTTAAAATACCCTCAACCATGACCTTTGTTGACAGATACGCCATTCCTGTAGTACTTGACATTTAGCTTGTATTCTAATCTTCTGGACTATTGATTAGAGTCAACATTCTCCAGTCACCTCATATCCAGCAGGTCTTTTAGATCTCATAGAACAGGGGACAACTGTTTAAATTTTTTTTGTTATAATACATTTTTTGCCAATAGAACAATCATATTCACCCTGTCCTCTGTATAGCACCTCTCACCACTGCTAGGAAAAATAATTTAAATGTTAGTATGAGCTGTAGCCCAGGAACTTCCTGTAAAAGGCTTTACATTTGGACTTTAAATAATGTCAGACTCTGACAGTCCCAGAAAATATGTCCTCAATATCCCTTAGCTCATCAATCAGCCACATCTCAATATTTGTAAAGACACTACCAAAAAAAAAAACGTGTAGATAGGGTGGTATATTAGGGAGCCAGATGAAGGTCGGCCCATTTTTCAGCAGTCCCAAATTGTTGAATATCCCCCTCCTAGGGCAATATATAACCCTCATATGCAGATAATCTACCTGAAGTAATTATCCTGTACAGAGAGCTCACTTTTCTAGCTGAAGAGACCGTATTAAACCTGTTTTCCTAGACTCAGGTGATTAGTGTGGGTTGAAGGTGGAAGGTACAGCACTGATTCTGGTTAGATTCATTTTAATTCATCCTTTGTTAGCCAAGCAAAGAGTGCTTTGTCAGACTCTGTTGTTTCAAACTTCACAGAGAAAGATTGCCATAACAAAGCAGAACCATCTTATATAATTTATTCCTGAAAACTGAATTTCAAGGTATTTAAATAATTCCCCTCTTATAGAGACATTAGCAAATAGAAATGTGGTAGAATAATCAATGGGATTTAAATCCATGCTTCATAAGTCTTGTACACAAGAACCCAGTGATAAGAATCAAATAAAGCCAGCACAATTGGAGAGGGATACCTTCCTCCTCCGTCATGCCCCCATCTCAGCTTCTAAAATATACCAGGTCTTCTTCCTAGACCAAAAATAAAATAATTCTCTTCCAGAGAGGGTCATAGTTTGGCTGTGTCAAAACCCAGAATGTTTTGAATGCAGAAGTACTGACATACAGTTCAATGAAGGGAAGGCCCATGCACCCTCCTGGCAAAGAATCATAAGAAGGTGCCTCAAGAAAAGTAGAAACTTGCCCAAGTATTACAGAAATACCCAGTTTTTCATGGTATGTTTTACATCCACCTGAGGTACCAACAATTCAGGTAGATTTGACCTCAGTTTAATGTTTCATCCAAAAGATGGCAGACTCAGGAATTAGGGTTGCCACCTTTTCAAATGGCCAAAGTGGGACATTTTCGGAATAAACATCAGATTTTACAGGCCGACACATACCCACGGTCAGTACAAAGGATAGAACTTAACTTTTTTGCCTAAATAAAAGCTTATTCTTGTAGCATTTTAGTTGCTTATTCTGTTTCTTATAACATTTAGGTATTTTAGATACAGAATAACTGTTTTATGCAACTATTACATAAAATATAGGAAATAATTTTGTCCTAAAATCTCAGGACATTTGCCATTTTTTAAATTTTTGTCAGGACACAACTGCCCAAAGAGGGACTGTCCCCCGCAAAGTGAGACAGGTGGTAACCCTGTCAGGAGTGCAGCTTCCCCCTTATACTGCACTACTGTGTCAGTATTGGAAAATCAATCCCAGCAACAGGTTTGGGAGTAAAACTTGAAGTATTCTGATGTTATGTCATAAAAACCAGGTGAGCCATTGATACTCCTGAATGAAAAATGACTGAATGACAAGGTGGTTATCTGCAGTTCATGTTTCAGTGATGCAAATCCTATATTCTTTCTGTCAGTGTTTTAGGTGGCATTCATAGTCACAGGGTTAACATGTGCACAAGGCCAAAGGGCAAAGAACACAGCTACATCTTTATGTAAATATGCTCAACACCAGTTAGCTGCTCTGGCCACATGAATGCGAAGGGTTCCACAGATATGCCCACAAGCTTGCGAGATGTCTGTAAGTTCATAAAGTGGATTAGAACTACAGTGGGTTTTGGAAATGTAAAGTTTTTAGTGTAAATTGATGATTACTTTTGGCTGTTTTCATAATTAGGGGGTAACTGGGTAACTACAACCTTGTATTAGCCTGCATGCATTGCCAGCACTCAAGGAGAGCTGCACTCATTACAACCATGTAGAAATGAATTTAAAAAGTTTAAGAAGGTGATATGTACTGAATGCATAAGTGTCCATATGTGGACCCCCTGATGGGTTCTTTATAAGGTTGGAAATGGGAAGATAGGACAGCTGGAAATGGGGAGGGGGAACAGAAGACAAGGTGCGCACTAAAAGAAGACCTCAAAGGGTTGTACTGTAGGAGGTGCAAGAAGAAGAGCACTATATTTTTAGTGGGGGATAGACCCCCTCTAATTTTTTATATAAGAGAGAAGATGGAGAATGAGTAAGGGAAAAGGGTGTAGAAGAAAAAGTGAAGGAAGAGTTAAGGAAAATGCACAACATAAAAGGCAGACAAGACAAACAGGAACACTACAGTGGGCTGAAATGGGTGGGGGATGCAAGACGTACAAATGTCACACAGACAAAAAAGGTTGAAGGTGAGGAGGTGTTAATTCACACCCTAGTCCAGAGGACCTCAAATATTCCCACTTGCTGATGAAACTCCAGTGTGGTATCCTAGTGAAATGGGGCTGGGGGCCCCAGTGGCTCAAAGGACACATCTAACTGGTTCAGTGATTCTGTATCCCACAGACAGATCCTGACGAGTTGAAGATGCTTCTCTACTGCCCACTCAACTGCATCCTCTATCAAGTCCTGAAGCTTGCAGTTTTCATGGCTCTTCAGGCTACTCCCTGCCAGGGTGTACACAGAACCTAATTCACCTCCCCAACATTGAAAGGATGTCCCAAAACAGGCAGAAGGAGATGGTGAACATTTCCCAGCCTGAGAGGTATGAGGCTGGGTTGTCCATATGATCTCTGGACCTGTAGAAGAGGAACATTAAGGGGAGAAAAAGAAGAAAAATAAATAATTAAGTAGAAGAATAAGAGATAGCAAGAGAAACACAATTCTTGTAGACAAGAAGGATTTGTAAATTAATCAAGTAGTCAATCTACACCAAACCCCTGCTCTAATTGCTCTGCCATAGCCACTGCCACCTTTCTTAACTCCTACTTCATTGACTCCATCCACAAGTTAACTAAAAAAGACAATAGTACCTACCCCACTACTTCATCCACCCACACAACCTCCTTCTCTCTTAAGCCTGTCCCCCACTGCTTATATTAGATCTACTCAGCAAATTCAAAATATGTTCCCCTTTTGCTGATAACGTACCGCTTCTCTTCCTTAAACTAGCTGCAAAATCTATTGCATATCCCATCTCCATACTAATCAGTAGATCTGTCAAAGAAACCATAGTCCTGGATATCTGGAAGAAATGCTATGTTATATCCTTATACAAAGGAGGAAACTCAGCTGACCCCTCTAATTTCAGGCCTACAGCCATTCTATCTCCCCTATCAAAGATTCTTGAAGTGTGCATTCATAAGCAGCTCCTAGATCATCTTCTATAAGAAAATGTCCTAACCCCCTACCCAGCACGGCTTTTGCCCTAACCACAGCACAACTACAGCACTAATATCTTTCACTTAGTCTATCTCTAGATCTTGTGACAACAATAAATTCGTCTCCTGTTTATTCCTTCACCTCTCAAAGGCCTTTGACACTGTCTCTCACTATCTACTCCTGTCTAAACTATCTAGCCTCAATCTCTCTAACTCTGCTTTTTGATGGTTCTCTAGCTACCTCTCCAACAGACTTTAGTCTGTAAAATGTCTAGCTGGATTTCCCCTCTTCCTCCCAGTCCAAACCAGGGTTCTCCAAGGCAACATTCTTGTACCCCTACTATTTAACATTTTCGCTAACAACCTCTACACATCCTGTCCTCACTCCTCGTTAATACAATATGCTGATGACTCTGCAATAAGTTCCTCCTCTGACAATCTCTCCCACCTTCTTACCCTTACCCAAGGTTCTCTCCACTCAATTGAAAAATGGCTAACAACCAACTCCTACTCAACCCTAAGAAAACTAAACTCCATCTCTTCCTCCCTAAATCTCTCCAACACCACAAATCTACCTTAATTGTCACCTCCCTCAATAACACAACTATCAAGGTTGAACCTCACACAAAACTACTAGGAGTCTTAACAGATGACAACTAAAATTTGATCGCCACATCCAACAGTGCATCAGAAAGACTCACAAAAACTGGGATTGCTCTATAGAAACAAAAAATTCCTCACAAATGAATCTAAACTGCCTCTTGCACAAGCCTACCTACTACCCCCTCCCATTATATGCAGCCCCAATCCTTACTAACATACAATCTAATCTTATGTCTAAGCTTGAACTCACATACAATAAAATTACCAGATTTGCTGCAAATCAACCCTATCACTCACACCACTGCTTATCTTTAAAAAAAACTACAGTGACTAGAAATCTGCCATCAACTCCTTCTGCCTCAGCTCTATCTGACTGACTCCATACTAAACAAATCCACATCTTGTCTTGCTCTCTCAAGTCTCATCTCTCTCTTTACTCCTAATCGTAGACTCCGAAGTTCTGACCAACACCTCCTGGAAATCTATAAGCCCAAAAAAACCATAGGCAAAGTCCTCTACACTCACTCTGTTGCCAGTGCAAGGAATAAATTGCTCCTGTGTTTAAGAACTGTTTCTAATACTAAGTGCTTTAAAAAAACACTTTAAAAGACTACCTACCAAACTTGTGGACATTCTCTTGCCCCGACCTGACTTAAACTACCTTCTTTTCTGTTACAACTAACCTCTCCTTCCCCTAATTTTTTTCACCCTCTCTCTATATTACCTTCTCCCTCAAAACTCATTTCTCTCTGTTTCCTACCATTATTTAAATCCTGCTCTTACTCAAAAAATAGGCTATACTACCAACTTTCTGCCCTGAAGAAATGTTACATATTATCCAGAATATACTTCTTGTTACATTCTTGTATGTAATTGTATGTAATTACTGTTATTCTTAATTTCTTTTGTCATATTATATCATGTATCTTTTTACTTATACAACTGTTGAAAAAGGGCGTCTGCTCAGTTGGACAAAGCCAGTCAGCAAATGTCAAATTAATATGTAGATAAGTTGCTATTGCAGTATTTTATTGACAGTGTGTTGTTCATAGGTTCATAGGTTCATAGGTTTATACTAGGCTATCTGCCCTAAGGCATTTATAAGCCTAGCCCAAATTATTGTGGCTTACGCCACCCCTTATATGAAAAAATACTGTGCCCATTAGTTTGTTGTGCCTCTGTCCAGCAGTGACACAGAGATGATTCCTGGGGTAAACCTACGATCTCCCATCCACAGGTCCAGTAAATAAATTCCCACTGTCAGCCTCGAACCCAGGACCTTGGTAACATTAGTCTGTATGACCTACCACTAAGCCATGCCTGCTTTTTCCTGCTTTGTTGTTGTTGTTGTTGTTGTGTCTTTCGGCTTTTCCCGGTTAGGGGTCGCCACAGCGGAACTCTGGTCCGCTAATGATTGGTAGTTGATTTTTACGTGCCAAGTTACCAGCCCTGATGCACAACCTTCAACGAAGGTACATCCATTCACGCATGTTGCCACGCAGAAGACGCTCTAGCTGAGAATCGAACCGGACAGCTACTGTGAGGCGGCAATTAAGTATTAAACACAGGTAGGTTTACTTCATGAATTTATGCTCCTTTGCTGTCCGGTTCGATTCTCAGCTATAGCGTCTTCTGCATGGAGACATGCGTGAATGGGCGTACCTTCGTTGAAGGTTGTGCATCAGGGCTGGTAACTCGACACGTAAAAATCAACTACCAATCATTAGCAGACCGGAGTTCCGCTGTGGCAACCCCTAACCGGGAAAAAGCCGAAAGACACAACACAACATTATATTCTTCAGTAATGCTGCCAAATGATACTAGTATTGATGCTGATGAAAGATTTACTTATGGTAATTGCATTACTTCTGCAGTTATAGTTGAAGCAGTTAAACAAATTGTAATACATGTATTTTTTGGCTTGTACAATGAAGCAGTTAATCAATGACTGTCTTATTTATGCTTCTATAATGAAATGAGTAGTACTTGTGTACCTTCAGTTAGTCCTTAAGCTTCTTGTTTGCTTGATTTTTTTTTATAGATTTCCCCCTTGGCTGTAGAAGTAAGAAGAAAGGAAATGCCTATTTGTTTATTTTATGACTGCCAGTATACCTTGCTTTATTAATGCAAAGTGCTAGAAGTAAGGAATGCTCTGCTTATAGGATGATAATCCTTAATTTCATTCCCTAACTTCTTTGTTTTTTTATATGTTGTAGTGATTTGCTAAATTGAGAGGTACCAGATTGTCTCAGGATGGGAGAGGGTTTGCTATTGCTGAATTGCTCATTACATTTCCTTATAGTATTCTGACTTTGACAAGAACATATGCTTGGCCAATATTATCTGCATTATGATGTGCACAACATACTGGTATACTGCTGAGTTAGTATATTTACAGTTACCTGTAAGGCATGCAATTCCTAGTTATTGGTAAAATTGAATAGTACAGCATGCAGCAAGTATGCAGGCCATATACTTGCTGCTTTGTCACCCCCACACACACACACACACACACACATACACACACTGACTGTGGTGTTGTAGCTAGCTGTGGCCAGCCATTTTGTACTTGCAACAACTACTCTGTAAAGAAGTGACATACTTTACAAAAACATACAGTTTGTACATTAATAAAACAGTAAGGCCTTACTTTTCCCTTCAACTAACCACTGAAAATTATTTCAGCATTCATTCAGTGTGTCTGCATACTTTAAAAAAAGTTATACATCTCCTACAAATTCACACTATCAATCTATATGCATATATTAATATGAATATTAGTGCAGTCAGGCATGCATGACATATACCTCATTTGAGTTTGCTTATTTATAAATGCATAGTTACAACATTTTGCTTATGTTAACCTTTTTTGTTTCAAGACAAAAATTAAAAAAAAAATACTTACAATAGAACTCTGGCCTTCTCTTCTATACCTGAGCCATCCACTAGGCCTGTTAGTCCTCTCTCCACCTCTGCAGGTTATTATACTTGTAATGACGCTGCTGCTCAACTCCTTCCAGATATCTATTTTTTTCATTCACTGCCAGCCACAGCCTGTTCACGTTTCTACAAGAGGTAGAGAAGGAACTTGGTCTCCTGGGACTTGGGGCTCCACCACAGGATTTAGTAGATGCCATCTTATGAACTGCCAGTGATGAAGTGAAGAATTTAAGTGCTGGTCAGGAGATAAAAGGGTGTGAACCACACCCTCTGTGGTGTGATAGCATGCCCAATCCATGAAGCCAAATAGGGGTAACACCTATGAAACTTATCTGTCAAGGCTGGTTTACTAACTGGAATGAGCAAGTCTCATGGAGTTCTTCCAACTTTTTTGCTCATTCGTACTTTATTTATGTGAGTAGAAAACTTTCAGCAGTGTGATATCTGCTGGTGTGCTGCAGTGGTGTCTTTTACCAGACATGACTGAATTCAAAAGACTATCCATATTTCATTTCTTCTTTTTTCTTCTTTTATTTTTCTTTGGTCAATCAAAGCATTTATAAAAGCATGGCCTTAAGGCTGGTAATTTAACCTCTGATGCAGTCATTTCTGGATAGTAAAGCAGTTTATTACTATACTTTTAAATACTATTGTGGTCTACTTTCAAGGAAATCACTGATATTACCTTATATGGCTCTCAGGGACAAGTAGTAGTACGTTAGAGTGCAGTTCTACTGTACTTACTGTTAATATAATGTGCTTATACACACATAAAGCACTTAGAAGCTGTCTCCGTCCATTAGTGGTACAGGGGGCAATCCTGAGGTGAATGTTCTGTTTCCCATCCATAGATCTAAGTTGTGTTAGAAAATGGACAGGGATAGTGAGATAAACTGATTCTTCCAATTGAACAAGGCAGTTTGGGATTACCTGATTTGAAGGGGTGTTTCTGAGATACACAATTAAGGCTCTTATACATAGCACAAGCAGAAACCTATAAGTCAAAGTGGAAAGGGATGATGATGATGATGAAATGGGGGGGAAGCACAAGAAACAAGGAGAGACTGGGATTTAGGATGCAGATCCTTAAGGAGAACAACAATAACCATACAGAATATTATATTCATAAAGTAGCAGAAAGTATTCTAAGAACTAAGCCAACACATGAATGAAGAAAGGAGATTCTGCCAATAGGGATGATTGCAATTAGGGATACAGATAATAGGCAAGAGGAGACTTGAAGTTGTTGGAGAAAATTGGCAAAAGAACCAAGGTACTGGGAGCAAATAATTAAAGAGGGAAAGGTAATAGAATGGGAAGAGGCCAATAATTTATTTGGACTGCAGGGTAGAGGCTGTCATATCTCTCAACCAAGAAATCTGGACAAAGCTTAAAATAAAGGGGGGGACAAAGGCCAAAAAATAGGGACAGAGTTTAAATACTGCTCTTATAAGCTTAGAAAGTTACTAGAATAACAGGATTTGTGTTTAACATGCATTCTCTAAAGGATATGAAGTCTGAAACTCAAACATATGTTATTATTTAGTGACTTCATTCCTCAGTGATTTGCCAATAAACCACAAATTGTATGAGGAACAGACTGAAAATATAAGACAAAAATCTTGACAGTTGAGAGGTATGGAGACTGCCTTTCCCTATCATGGATTGATATCAGAGTATAGGCAAAGAAAAAGAAATATAGGGATCCTAAGCGAAAGAATAGCACTGGTAGAGTTTTTAGTAGAATCTAGAAGAGAAGCTACTGTTAAAAAAGGAGTAATTAGTAGACCATACAAAATATTGCATGATAACTATAAGAGTCAATCAGAGGAGGTTAGAAAGGATTAGGGAGAGAGACTGGATAAACAATTCACAAAGAAACAATGGGGGATATATGTATGTCTCCCAAATATGCAACAAACTTTAGAAGATTTAGAATCTTTGCTTGGAAATGTTTACATAGGTATTTTTATACCCCAAGTAGACTACAAAGAATTTTTCCTCAGATAGACTGCAAATGTTGGAGGCGTGATGGGGAAGAAAAAGGTAATTGGGAACATATATTCTGGGAATAATAAGTTTGCAGACTTAAAAGTTTCCCTGCAGACTGTTCTGTCAGCGATACTGGATGCGCTAATTGATGTAACTAAGGAAATTACTTTTTGAGCTATGATGCAGAATTGGAATTGCCTAGACATAGTAAGGCCTTGTTGAGTCTAATTATGGTGGCTGCCAAAAAGTGATTACTAGAAATGGAAATCAGGTCTAAATCAACTTTACTACAAGTAGTGAATATACTAAGAGATAAAACAACTGGAAATTGGATCTTTAGAAAAGGGTAGGATCATATTACATAGAAAAAATGGGAATTGTGGGAAAATCCATGCAGAGGAGGAATGAGGTCTAAAAGAAGACAGGATTTGAATGAGCTATGTAATGTTTGAGTGACAATGGCTGGATAGACTATAAGTGATGTATAATGTTTGTAACTAAAATTATGTCAATGTGGTTTGTTTTCATTTATATTTTTCATTATGTAACATGATGTTCTATAACAATATAATAACAGCTATGAATGAAAAATTGTGATGTGATTTATATAGATTTAACTTCCGCATTTGATAGGGCCATACACAAAACACTGATCAATAAATTAGTACAACTAGGTATTGGTGTACTGTTGATAAGATGGATAGCTGCATGGCTTACAAACAGGACATGGCAAGTATCACACACCAACTGGACAGGAGAAATCCTTGGTTACAGTCAAGGTGTCCCACAGGGCTCTGTCCTAGGCCCTTACTTGTTTAGATTGTATCTTTCAGACCTTATGTTTTCATCTGACGTGTTCTACAGTCTATATGCTGATGACCTGAAATTGGGTAAACTGATTACAAGTGTTATAGATAAGGCTTGTCTGCAAAATAATTTGACTAATTGACCATTTGGGCACAGGAGAATAATATGTTTATAGATATATCAAAAACTAAGCATATGAGATTTGGGAGACATAAACTGAAAGGTGAATATTTAATACAGCACACAGTGATTGAAACTGTGGACTCATTTAAAGGACCTGGGTATATGGGCAGATTCAGCTATGAGTTTTTTCTAATCATATCAACCAATTGGCTAATGATAGTTATAGAACTACAGGTTGTATAAAAAGATTTATAAAGTCTAGGAAATCAAACATAATGAAGTCATTGCTTGTTAGTTACATTAGAACCAAAGTTGAGTATGTAATAACAATATCGAAACCCTATAGGAAAACAAGTGTGAATAAACCAGAATGAGTACAGCGGAAATATACCAAGGGCATCCATGGATGTGAAAATCTAAGTTATTATGAAAACTATATCTGAACTTGTACAGTGTCTCTTACAGATATTTAAAAGGACATCTTATTCAGGTATATAGGGCATTTAGGGACAACTACCTCTGGGAATGTCTGGAGTTATCAAAAGTACTGAAGAATCATCAGATAACCTATGCAGAAGCACTGGAAACATAAGCCACAGAGAATCATAGAAAATGATGAAGTGTACATCACATGGGATCACCCAATACCAACAGTACAAAAGATAGATGCTAGAAAACTGGATATAGTGGTCCAAGAAAAGAAGACAAAAGTAGCATTGATCATTGAAATCACCACACCTAGTGACTACAGTGTCTTGCGTACAGAGAGACACAAAGTCATAAAATACCTCGATTTGCAGGCAGAAACGAGAGCCATGTGGAAGAAAGATAACCAGACAGTTACAATAGTAGTAGGAGCAACTGGTCTTATATAAAAGAATTTACAATCGTATTTAGATATGTTACCAATTCACGTAACATCATACGAATTGCAGAAGGAGTCATTACTGGGCACATTGCGGGTGCTGCGAAGAACACTTTTGGCTAACATCAAAGAGTGAAACAATACTAATTTCATGAACTTTAATCGTACTTTGACTTAGGAATGGGGTCCATTCCCGTCATGGTATTAGAAACTCAAAGGACTTGGAGAAATAAAAAAAAAGATCCTGTAGGAATGGGAAGTGTACTAATTGGATGTTCATCGTGTTTCACTGTTGCATTCCTAACCAATGGGTTATCCGGCTCCCAGTAGCCCTCGATTGGCCAGAATACCAAAGGTAAGTAAAAATGACGTCGGCTGTAAAGGATGCCAGGGCGTCCAATACAAAAGGAAGCAGCTGACGTCACTTCCTCAGTCTTCCTTGCCGCAGAGCCCGAAGCAGAAGCATTTCTTGCACGAGTGCCGGTCGACAGTTTACCTTTTGTGTTTCTGACTACGAAGTTGAAGTCAACTACAGCTAAGTACCCCATTGGGGATCTTCTTTTCTTGCCTTAACGAATGTCAGAAAAGGTTAATAATTGTCTTACCTGTGGAAAGCAGATTCCCCATAGAGATTTTCATTCCTATTGTATTATTTGTATAGGCCTTGACCACGACTTTCCTAATTGTGACCTTTGTGCTTCCTTTAATCCATGTACTATTCGTTGTCGGGCTAAGCATTTAGCTAAGCATTTTGGAGTTTGGCCTAAGTTTGTCGGTATGGCGTCCGCTGGTCTTGAGGCTTCGGATATCCCCAAGAAGTGTAAGGATAAGGATTGCGACAGGCTTCTGAAGGTCAAGTCCTCTGATGATGTTAGGTTGGTCGTCGGTCATGCGGTAGCCAGTGAGGCACCTTTGCTGCCCCTGCAGCCCACAGATTTTTAACCGCAGGCCACGGTTGAGACCATTTCTGAGGTTGCCAGGCCTTTGGCATCCATTTTGCCTTCTGACCTTCCACCTGTTGCCTCTTCAGCTGAATCCGGAGCCGTGAAGCTGACTCTGATGTCTAACACCTCAGTTCTTTGTTCAGACAGCAAGCTCATACCGACGACTTTGGCTGCAACTTTGGCAGTTGCCAGGCCTCCCGAGTCCTTGAGACTTGCAGGTAAATCTTCCAGTCGTAAGCCTATGAAAAAGCAGGCTCCAGTTTCCTCTCACTCCCCTCATTCTCAAATGGTTAAAATGGCTGATCAACTTTTGACTCTTATTAGGGGTCCACAGCCTCCTCCTTCAAAAAGGGGTAGGGATGTCTCTCCTGAGGCTTTGTCCTTTTCAGGTTTGGATACTTCTAGTATTTCTGTGGATGAAGAAGTTTCTTGAGCTTTCTCTCCTTTTGAGGATTCAGATGCAGAGGAGTCCATCCCTTCTGCTTCTCCTCCAGAAGATTTATCTTTTGGTGATACTTTAAATACTCTCAGGGAACATTTTAAATGGGAAAGTCAGGATTACCCCCTTTCTAAGAAAAGGATTCGGGAGTTTTTGGATTTGCCTCAGCATAAGCCTTTGGCTATTCATCCTGTGTTGGAAGTGGTTGATGATGTGTTTCTGGAAAATTCCTTGACTCCAAATTTGGTTCCTCCTGCTCCCAGGAAACCTGACAGGTACTATAGAGTTCCTGATTCTCATTTGTTTCTTTTCGGGAATCTGTTGGCTGATCCAGAGGTTATTTCTCAAGGCCCTAAAGAAGTTAAGGCCACTGTTACTAAAAATTCTGTTCCTTCTGACAGGGAATCCAGGAACCTAGTTAGGTGGGGTAAAAAGGTTTATACCTCTGCCACTCTTGCTATTAGGTCTACTAATTGTCTTTTTCATTTGCTGAAGTACCAGCAGCACACCGTGGAAGCTATTAAATCTAGGATAGCAGGTGTGCCTCAGTTGGCGGAGAGTAAGGATATGCAGGATTTGCTGAATTCCGCCAGTCTAGTCAATAAGCATTCTTTACATTGTGACTTTGACATTCTAGAAGCCTCCTGTAGGGCTACAGCTACTGGCTCTGTTATTAGAAGGTACGCTTGGCTCAGGGAGCAGCCCCTACCAGAGCCTGTTAAGGCTAAGCTTTTAGATGTACCTTTGCATAAGGACAGTCTTTTTGGCAGCAAAGTGGAGGAAGTGCTCAAGAAGATGGAAGACAAAGTCAAGTCTATGCAGACAGTTAAAGATTTTCTGCAAGTTCAGCCTCCTCGCTTTAGCAGGAATTACCCTTCTAAGAGTTGGATGTTCCCTGATACTAGCAGACAAAGCCGTTCTAGGACTAGAGGTTACAAATCTTCTAGGGGGCAGGGGGCTACCCCTCAAAGGTCTAAGCATTGGCAGGCTTCCTCTTCCAAGGCGAGAGGTTCTTATCCTGTATCTCAATCTAAACATCCTCAGTGACTTTGTCCAACTTCTACCTGTTCTGGCCTGCCCGGAGAGTCTTTAGGGGGAAGGTTGGCCCTGTTTGCAAATGTTTCGGCCACCATCACGGATGACAAATGGGTACTCAGAACTGTATCCCTAGGGCACAAGTTTTCTTTCCACACCCTTCTAGTACCCAAAGGATTCCCGGATGCTCCTCCAAACCAAAGGGAAGAAGTAAAAAAGCAAATTTTGTCTCTGTTACATCTGGGAGCAATAGAATCAGTTCCTGCTCAGCAGGTAGGCCAGGGATTCAGTTCCAGACTTTTCCTAGTTCCAAAAAAAGAAGGCACCTGGCATCCTATCCTGGATCTTTCCATCCTGAATACTTTCTTGATGATTCCTAAGTTCAAAATGCTCACTCTGCATCAGTTGCTGCCAATAATAGAAAAGGATTCCTGGCTTGTGACACTGGATCTCAAAGAAGCTTATCTGCACATCCTTATCAGGGAAAGTTGCAGGCAATACCTTCGTTTCAGGGTGGACAAGCAACATTATCAATTCTCTGCGCTGCCCTTTGGCTTATCTACTGCTCCCAGAGTTTTCCCAAAGTGCCTGGCTCCAGTCATTGCTTTTTGCAGGCAAAAGAAAATTCAGATCTATCCATACTCGGACGACTGTCTAATTCAAGCAAATTCTCAGGAACAGCTGCTAAAAGATCTAGAATTTGTAAAGACTCTTCTCTTTTCACTGGGTTACACTCTCAACATGGAAAAATCAAAAATGGTACCATCCAAAGAGATTACATTCCTGGGAGCGAGTCTGAACACAGCCGCCCAGATGATATATCTCACCCAAGAGAAGCAGACAACTCTTTCAATTTACTTCAAGGATTTGGCAAGCTTGTCCCAGCTCCCTGCAAGGAAATACCTGCAAGCTCTGGGATTCATGGCCTCTTGCATTCTCATGATTCCATATGCAAAACTGCATATGAGGAAATTGCAATGGTACCTCAAGAACACTTGGTGTCAACACACACAGGACCTGGATGTGATAATTCCTCTACTTCCATGTCTGTGGACAGAGCTTCTTTGGTGGGCAACAGCCTGTCTACAGAACAAAGGCATGAATTTTTGCCCACCCCCGAACACTCAAGTTTATAACACAGACGCATCAGACTACACCTGGGGAGCCCACCTGGATGGCAGATGCATAGAGGGATGTTGGAATGCCCAGCAGATGCACCTGCACATAAATTTAAAGGAGTTGATGGCAGTCCAGCAGCCTTTACTAGCTTTCAAGCATCTTCTTTTTCCAGAGACCCTTCTTGTCAGGACAGACAACACGACAGTCAATGTGGTACATCAACAAGCAGGAAGGGACTCATTCTTACCTCCTGTGCAGACAGAGCATGAGTCTTTGGTCCATAGCACATCCCTGGACCTGCATCTCCTAGCTCAGTTTCTTCCAGGAAGGCTCAATGTTTTGGCAGACCAGTTGAGCAGACAGACCCTGGATCCTCACGAGGGGCAGCTGAACAGAGCAGTTTTTTGCAGCATCATTCAACGTTGGGGCACTCCTCAAGTGGATCTCTTCTCCTCTCCAAACAACCATCTTCTACCTCTTTTTTGCATCAGACAGCATCACAGCAGGGCATGGAGAGTGGATGTCCTGTCCTTCCCTTGGATGCTGCTGTCAGTTTAAGCCTTCCTTTCTCTTCCTCTTCTTCCCAGAGTATTATTGAAGATCAGGGACAAATGACCATGGATTATTCTCATAGCTCCAGACTGGCCCAGACAGCATTGGTATCCACTGCTTCGCAGTCTCTCCCAATTTCCTCCTTGGCATCTTCCTCTGAGGCCAGATCTTTTGGTTCAGGAAGGGGGAAATGTTCTACATCCTCATCTTCAGTCTCTCCATTTGGCAGCTTTGCTCATTTGTATGACTCCATCCTATTCTTCTTCCCTATCCCAGCAGGTGGTTGACATGCTAAAGGAGGTTAAGAGGAAGTCTTATGCTGACAAATGGGAAAGATTCTGTCTTTGGATGCAGGCTAGAGGGGAATTTTCTTCTCAGCCTACCCTTCCCCTGATCCTGGAATACCTGGCTGATTTGCTTCAGGGTGGTCTTTCTTTTTCCTCTATTAAGATCCATGCTTCAGTCATTTCTGCTCATTGTTCTTTTGAACAACCAATTTTATTTCATCTTCTGATGAAAATGTTTCTCAGAGGTGCTTGCAACTTGAAACCTTCCAGAAGGGCGGCTACTCCAGCCTGGGATCTTAATTTTGTTCTAGAGAAACTCACTCTTCCTCCTTTTGAGCCAGCTGCCACTGCAGATTTAAAGTTTCTCTCATAGAAGACTGCCTTCCTCTTGGCTATAACTTCAGCAAGGAGGGTTTCAGAGCTGCAGGCTTTGATGGCTGTGTAGCCTTTCCTTATTTTCTATGCAGATAGGGTCTCTCTGAGAACCAACCCCTCCTTTATGCCTAAGGTGGTTTCTAGCCTGACTCTTAATCAGTCCACACACCTTCCTACTTTTTTTCCTAATCCTCGAAATAGAGGTGAGAGGATCCTGCATTCTCTTGATGTGGATAGACAGCTCAGGTTTTACCTAAACAGGACTAAAGACCTTCAGAAATCAGCTGAGCTATTGGTCAGCTTTGCCCCTGGAGCCCAGGGCAAGGCTATTTCTAAGCAAACCATTTCTAAATGGATTGCTCATTGTATTACTTTTTGTTATTCCTTTCATGGCAAGGTTCCTCCTCTAAGGGTTAGGAGGGACCCACTCTACTAGAGCAGCTTCCACTTCTGCAGCCTTTTTAAGGGGTGGTGTCCCTACTAAAGACATTTTGGAAGCTGCCACATGGTCGTCTGTTAACACTTTCACAAAGCATTATAATTTGCCTTCGTTTTCGAAGGCCAGGGCAGGATTTGCCACTGCTGTTCTACAGGGCATTATCTCCAATCCTTGATTCTGTTGGTTCCTCTTCCCTTTTCTCTGGGCTTTGGTAATTAACCCATTGGTTGGGACTGCAACAGTGAAACACGATGAACATAGTACAGTTGTGTACACTTACCATAAATGTAGATGTTTGAGTGTATTCACTGTTGCAGTCCTGCTTTCCCTCCCTTCTTCCCCCCTTTTTTCTCTTTTCCTAAGGTACAGGCTAAATTTAGTTTAAGCCTTCTTTTCTGGGGCTTCTGACTGTTATGGCAAGAAAGACTGAGGAAGTGACATAGGCTGCCTCCTTTTGTATCAGATGCCCTGACGTTCTTTACAGCCGACGTCATTTTTACTTACCATTGGTATTCTGGCCGATCGAGGGCTACCGGGAGCCGGATAACCCATTTGTTAGGATTACAACAGTGAATACACTCGAACATCTAAATTTATGGTAAGTGTACACAACTGTACTTTCTCTGACAGAGTAGCTGATGCTTGGAATAGACTACCAAATTATATTTAAGCAAGTACTAGTTTAGATATTTCTAAGAACAGCCTGGATATTTATTATGGGAACAAGTGTTTTGGTATATTGGCAAGCTAGAAGGGCATTAATGACCATGCTTGAAACATTTGTATGTATGTATGTATGTAAATGTATGATTGCCTGTGTCATACGTCATAATTTAATAAAGAAGTTTCTTTAAAAAAAAAAAGAAAATAGACCAGGATGAATTCTGTTTATGTGGATGGGGAGTCTGTTTCACAGCAGTTGTATTCTCTGCAAAATATATGTGTCCATACAAACCATTCTGTTGATGTTATCATGCAGAATGCCTTTTGGTTCTGCAAAGTGTTACTTCAAGTACTATTATGTGGGTACTGTAGTTAGGGACATACAACTAGGGCCATGTATTTGCTACTGCCATAAATCCTGCCAGTCAAACTAGCACTATTGCCACTTCACCCTCTGGACTGCTCAAATGATAACTTCTTAGCAGCTGATGAAAGAGCTGTCTAATCTGATGTGCAGTATCATCTGGGGAAACACCATATATTTATGACCAACACTGCACATGACAGTTTATCCAGTGCATGTAGAAAATGCATTCATTATGTTATTACTTGCAATACAGCCTGAAATAGTGACAGGTAATGAACAGTCCTAATCCATGTCTACCATAAAATGCAGTACTTCTGAATAACTCTACTTGAGGATTACACTTAAATATGTCATTACACTTCTCCTTATAATTTACTTGTAACCTTACAGGTAATAGTTAATAGTTAGGCATCTGAGTAGAACTGTGACAAGGAAAACAGATATAGCAATCAATTAATTCTGTATATAAAAGAAAATCTTTATATAATAATGAAACTGACTGATGTACAGTGACAGTAGGCCATGCACCACTCAGCACAACCCACAAGCAACATGGCATGCATCAAGTTTATTCTATGTGATATTAAAGTAAAGGTACCACTATCTTAATGTCATGGTCCATAGTGGATGATTAGACACCACCTCTTTGCTGCACAGTTATGTAAAATGCATTAGCCTACTACATGTAGTCCCTTGATACTGCTGTTAGCTGGTCACCATCACTTCATCACTGGTTGAAGGAACATTTTAGTGGGAGCTGCATACCAGTCCAGCATGTAATCAAGTTGTGCATAATTTAACATGTGGTAAACATCCAGTGTACACTAACAGTGTCATACTGAATGCACCCCCAGACTCATCTAGATAATGGAGACAGGCTTTCAACAGGCCAAGCACTCTCTTAATGCCAGTCTGTGTCTGCCACAGGTCAGTGTCGAAGCATTCCCCAGCAGATCCCCTAGGATTACAGACTGGTGCCATTAGCCAGAGTTTGAGTGGGTCGCCTACATCACTTGCAAAAAAAGGGGAGCGACATAACAAAACAAGAGGGTTTACTACTTAACAAAACATTTACCAAATTATACCTACAGAAATTAATATGACTGTAAAAGTTTGCACTTACAAGCAAGGTGACCATGGAATATCCTACCATGCAGGAGGAAATGGTAGGGTGAGCTTGTGTGCCAGATGTGAGAATCATGGGCACTGCTAGAATGTTAGGCTGATATGATGGTACACTGCATGCATCACACACTACATGGCAGTTAATGGAATCATTGCCTCTCCTGTCCTAGTAACACTGCCTCCATGGTCTAGATGGGATCCTAATGGCAACATGACTGCAATATATCTCATCAAGCACTTCTGGAGAACATGCCATCCTGGAGAAGGCACATGTAGCTCTGGCTCAGTCCTGAGGTGACACTGGCAAATATACTGGTCTACATGTTCCAAGAGTATATAAAGAAACTAGTGAAGTATCCACAAGACAAAAATGTGTGAAATACCCAACATACTCCAGTTTGTCTCTGGAAGGTCCATATGGCAAGTGCAGTGAGGGTTATTCATACCCTGGTGTTCATAGGTATAGAAAGATCATGCCCTTGTCTGTGGGCCATACATACTCTCTAAAGCCCTTACATATATCCCTGTCAACTCGGAATCTATCAGAAATGTACTGGTCAGCAAAGTTACAATGGTTTAATCTTTTCTTGTATCTGTACCTTTGCGACTGGTAAGCACCACTGTGAGCCTGCGGTTTTGGTACATCTGAGAGAAGCAGCTCACAATGAGAAACAGCCAGACTGCCAGCTATAGAAATCATCTTCACTGATTGCAAACATAGATAAAAAAGGTGTGACTTTGCCTTTTATAAGGTATTTGCAAATAATACACACGCACGCACGCGAGCACACACACACACACACACACACACACACACACACACACACACACACACACACACACACACACACACACACACAGAGCAGAGTGAGTATGACTCGCAAACAAGTGGGAAAGGACTTCATTTACATAAGTTTGTTGCACAAGTTTTAAGGCATTCCTCATTTAAGTCTCATTATAGTCTCATTTACATACATTTTTGATAACTTCTCTACAGCTTTTATGAATTGCGCTGTAGCTGTGCTTAGCCGCAGCCAGCACAAATTCCCACTACACATAAGTGCAGTGACTAAATACCACTCTTAGTTTAAATCTGTGAAAATACATTGGATTTCAAATGCAAAACACAATTCCAAACAATTGACAGAAGACATCATGCATTGTTTCTACTGAGATCATCGCTATCACAGAAAATTAATACACTGACATCCACAGCTAGTGACTTAAATATATGAAGTAATAACTTTCTCCTTTATTTCATTAAATATCAAACAACAGGTGAAATGTTTAAAAACTTATAAAAGCAGCTTAGCGCAGGCGTTTATTGGCATATAATTTTGCAGTTAAGAATGAATTTTAGAATTATGACTTTGTAAATGAGTGAAAGTTTAACTATGATCAGAAATTTCAGTATTCTGTCTGGCAGCAGACCATACCTCTTAACTGTCCAGATTTTTGCATCCTACATTTTGTCTGTTCCTCATAAAATCTGTGGGGTTTCTGGCAAATCACTAATGACTGAAGTCATGAAATAATGACATACATTTGAGTTTCTGACTTCATATCCTTCAAAAAAATGCATGATAACACAAATCCTGTTATTCTAGCAACTTTCTAAGTTAATAAGAGCAATCCTTATATTCTTCCTATTAGGCCTTTGACCCCCCCATTACTTTAGTCTTTGTCTAGATTTCTTGTGCTTAGAGGTTGAGAGGTGTGGAGCAGACTTTTGAGTGTAATAAGAAATAATCACAAAATAACTGTTTTTTAGCATTCCTCATGTCCCATAAGGAGATTTCATACCTGAGATCAGCAACTTTGGCTTAGTCACCAGCCTGAGGGGGAAGGGTTTGAGCAGCTATTCTTGAGTTCTTTATCGGGAGAGGCTATTTTTTTACTTCCTAGCAGCATCCTCAGATGAAGTTTTTTTTTCTTTGGTGAAAGCTTGCAGCAGGCAAGCAGTGTAATGGAGGACATGCAGACATATATATTACCTGGAAACATGCACACATTTCCTGCATTGATGCAATGACATACTGTGCTTCTGCAGTGAAGAACTTGTGAGTAGATCCAAATTAAGTACGTTTTTGTAGTACGGTGTCTCAGAGATCCTTCTGCATAGCTTTCACCCCACCACCAAGGCAAGGAATAAGGCAAATATGTAACAGATGCCCCCACAGGGTTGAAGGTTAGCAGGAGGAGGAGAAAAACTAACATTTTAACAGATAAACAAGTAATGGATGAAATAATTAAAAATACTCCATATATTGAATATTTTGTATAACAAATCAAATGAGGAGCAACCAAAAATTTTTCATGGTTAGTTTTATGTTTTTGTACATAATGTCGCAATACATCTGCATGAAGTGTTCTTTTTCTGTTAGTCATGCAATCAAAAATTCTTGCTGAAGTGTTTTTTTTTTTTTAATCATGCAGTTTATTGACCAAAGAAGGAGAGCTGAGAAACAGTGCCAGGTTACAGCCCTCTCAGGGACTGGGTTGGGAGGAACAGTGAACAACTGCTGGAAACACAGATTAAACTACTCATAGCCTGTTTAGGCACATTTGAGTGGGTATTGCTATGCGTGTCATTTATTTTTATATTTACTTTCTGACTGACTAATGGTTGCACAGTTACGCAATGCAGAGCAACAATCTGAGCTGTGTAAGCACAATACTGACTATAGTCAGATTTCTTTCCATGAATTATTTAACTTCAGCAGTTCAAAAATTAGTTTACAAAGTTTAGTAAGGTAGTAGCAAAATACAGATGCTGTTTTGCACTTTATTGGTTGTCTATTGCTTTGTGTGCCATTTAATTTTATATTATTTACTTCTCACAAAAAGTTATTCTAGTAATTAAATATTGTAAAGAAAATCATTATTTAAGGTAGGCATGATGATTTTTGCAGACCATTAGGAGGGAACTGGGAATACATTTACTGTGAGCAGATGTATACAGCCTTAGCATTTTTCTTCTTAAATTATGTGTACATGTTTATACATGAAACAGTAACTCTTGTAATGACGTAAGTACTGACCTTCCCCTTTGGCTCATACCATATTTTGATTTTGAAGGCTGCCTACATTGAGTATCTGAATGGTCCATTCTTATATGACAGCATGTTTGCTGAGGATGCAGAAGCTGCAAAACTGGCTTACCTTCCTGGAGTTCCTGAACTGCTGGAACAGTATCCTTTAAAATGGTAAAACACATACTTTGTATAAACTATCACTTATATACACACACACACACACACATATATATATATATATATATATATATATATATATATTTATATATATATATATATATATATATATATATATATATATATATATATATATATATATATATATATGTGTGTGTGTGTGTCAGCACACCATATTTGTTTATGTGTGGTAACCACTGACCTCATAGAAATGTAAAAAGAAAGGCAGGTTGATATTACTACCCTTGCAGTTACTTGCATAGTAGCTTTAATAACTATACATCATATTACATGCAATGTTGACTTTGTATTAACACTTGTGATATTTTTTCACTATTACATTAAATTCTCTAATTATACTGAAATAATACCCAGAACAAGCATTAAAGTACATTTAAGTGTAAACATGCCTTGTTGAAAACTTGTGACATGTTTATTGAGGTAGGTGGTTTCATATGGTCATGTATACCATGATAAAACCCAAAGTGTGCTGTCGTGTTTTTGCTTTCTTTTTTATTCACTGAAGATGATAACTCAATATAAAGAGAAATTTTAACCAGAACTGCTGGTACAGGCTCACCTCTTCCATCCTGGAGATTTAGAAAACTTAGCTGCATGTATAAGCATTTCTGGACAATTTCTGGCCATGCACAGTGTGTCTGTGATTCAGAGATGCGCATAGCACCAGCAGGGTATTCCAAGCAGCAAAGCTGTCTTTGCTATATCTAATGACTGAAACAGATAGTAATGAGCAACATTATTAAAATGAGGGATGCCTTGTGTATAAATGAAGTAAACAAAGATGGTAGAATGATTCAGAAATGTGTAGAGTGCGACATGTACTCTTATACTATTGCTGCTGAACATTGCTAAATCCCAGTGTTCATGCTACCGAACCATGAAACTGTTAGGACTTGCTGTACCATTAGTTAATGTACATATGTTACGAGCCATAGTGGTGCTTGTTGTTGCCCTTCAAGATGCCATACCATATGACCACTCAAATTATTTTATAGACTCCATGACACTCAATAGCATAGCTAGGGTGGGTCGAGAGGGGCAACTGTACTGGACACAAAGTGTTAGGGAGTGCAATCAGCTGATCCCAATCTGTAATGCAATATTGACTTTTAAAGAACAGTATTGCATTTGCAGTCAAACCCGAGTGCTGTAGCCTTTTGTGTGTGGTCTAAACTGTAGCAACTGCTTGCTACAGTTTAAAAGTAAAAAAAAAAATCACTTTTTTATTAAAGCCTGAGTGCTGTATCACTCTGTGCAGGCAAGGTAAAAACTGTAGCAATTGTTTGCTATATTTGAAGAACTTTTTTTAATAAAATGGAGGATGGTCAGCGGCAGGGCACAGAAATGGGACCTGAATCGCTGGGCAGGAGGGGAAGGCATCTTGTGAATATGGCCATCTGGTTGATGTGCCAGTAGAAAGAATGCCCTTTTTTATTTCCTCATCAGTGGAAGAGTTGAGGTTGGGTGGGGCATGGATCTGTAATAAGCCAATTGATTAATACAATAATTTTTTTTTACTCTTCACTTGAAGAGCTGAGGGGGTGAGGCACTGCTTCATGGTACTGGCACAAGCTCCTGGTTGAGCCAGCTATGCTTCTGATGGCACTGACATTATGGACCAGTACCCTGGGGATAAGGCGCTGATAGATGTGTCACCCTCATCTGCAGGCATGTAGGATTCATGAATTGCCTATCCCAGTGGATAACAAAGTATGTGTGGCTTTACATATACTAGCTACAGGGACCTTTCAGTGACCAACAAGGGACAAAATTGAGGTATCTCAAGCATCTGCCTTGGGAATACTCATCAGTTTCTCAATACCATGTGGGGCAAAATCTGTGGTTTCCATGTACCACAGATGAAAGAGCCAACACCATACAGGTTGTCTGTGATATAGCCCATTTCCCCAAAGTATTGGGGCCATAGTCTGCACCCACACTGAAATAAAAACAAACCCTAGGGACCTAGGAAGACGGTATCTGAACCAGAAAGGGTATCACTCGGTTAAATGCCAGGTGGTCTATAATGCATTTTTTAATTTCTCCAAATCTTTTGGGTTTCTAATACTATGGTGGGAATGGACCCCATTTCTAAGTCAAAGTACAGGTCTATAATACACAGAGTATCATCTACAATGCATTTGAAGGCCACCCCAGGGTGACTTCCATCCTGGGGTGTCTTATTGGAAGTGTTGCCTATGGCATAAAAGGAATTCCACAGGATGAAACACATCTTGTATACAACTATGCCTATCGCAAACCAGGGTCATTGTGTAGTGTGTGTTTTGACTGCTGAAAGCATGTTTTGGATGTATCAGATGGTGCCCTACATTATGATTTTGCCACATGTGCACAATTGTCCTCTGTATGTGTGATGTTACACAATATTATACTTAGGAGGCAGTTACAGCAGGAGGGGCAGTTGACAGAGGAACAGGCTTCAGCATACGAAGCAGTGGAGACTGAGCCAGAAGAAGAGTCAATAGTTGACCTAGCAGTAGGGGATGAACATGCTAGAAGGAGGTGGGCACAGTATGCCATGGCATTGGCAAAGTGATGGTGGTTTGCACATGGCTTTGGCCAATAATACAGCATACACATTACATTAAAAGTGAAGCATGCAAACCCACTGCCAGACTCTGCTTTACTGGTACATAGTCTGACTGCACAGTGCATCTGACATAGGCAAATCCATTTACAATGTACAGCGGGCAGGATACAGTCATCATCATTTGCATAGGTGGGAGAAGGAGCTCAAGTGTGCACAGTCTTTCATAGGGAAAAGTGTGATTGCCGAAGACACTGAAAAGTAAAAATGTACTTGTTTGCAGGTGCTGAGTGTCAATGGACAAATAGTGTAGAAGGCTTTGTGAAGGGCCTATGTCACTGGATGTCCAAGTGTGTGTGAAGCACTGGGGTCTGTTGTGGTGTGTGTTTGTGTGGGTCTGCTAGGACACAGTCTCAGCAGTAGCAGTATCACTGTGACTTGATCTACTGATTGGGTTCAGAGCATACATGGTAGAGGGTTAGGCATCCTGTGCATGCACCTGCTCATAAGAACTGCCTCTATCAGGAGTTGTATGGGTTGTGCTTTGGCCCTGGCAAGATGGTAGCATGCTGCAGGAATTTGAACAATGTCCATTACTAGACATGCCATTGCTATGACTGCCACAACTCCCATGACCCTGGTAAATGTCCTCTCCTGGTTGTAGTCATCACCACAACAGATGTAGCTATGGAAGTGCTAGCACTGCATGACCATGATCTAGACCACCCATGGCCATGATAGCCACCTTTCATGGACCTACTGGTGGAACAGCTATGTAGACAGCTCTTGATGCATGCCATGCAAGCATGAGAGGGCATGCTCTAGTATATGATGTATATGAATCATTCTATCAAAATTATTGCTCATATGGGACATGGACTCCCAGAGATCATCCTGCATACTCTGGATTAGCCATACTAACTCTGAAATGGCTGTGGTGGTACTAGCCTGTGCCTTCATTATGACCCTGTACATACATTGTGTTATGGCCATATACACAGCTACTTCAGAAGCAGAGTAGTACCCGTGTCTCCAATAAGCACCAGTATTCACCAGTACTTACCCTGCTGGATATACACCCACACCCTGTGGGGCTTTTGGCAGAAATGAATAACTACTCTGTTGGAGGTCTCTACCCTGGTTTTCAGTGGCCCATGTAAGCTGTCCCCTCAATTTGTGGAATATGTTTCTTGGGTTGTTGCAGGCACAGAGTCTGCACCTATGGTCTGAATACGGGAATCCAGTGGTGACATTCCCTGTATCCAACACACCAGCTGTACTCCTTGACCCTACAAGTTCATCACCTCCATCAACATCACAGCTAGATGTTACTCAAACATAGTGGTACTGCCTGATTAACCTGTGAGCAGAGCAAATTAGAAAACCTTGTGTAAATCTGCCCACCACCTTTCACATAGTCACAGTGTAAATCTAATATGACAGTTGGATTCATGCTTGGCCATGCAGTTGTGTGTCAACAAGGTGAACAGCAGAGGACTCAGGGTGCAGCCGTAAGGGACACCCGTGCTCAATTTAATACTGATTGAACTATTTCCCACAAATACCTTTTGGGGTCTCTTGATAAGAAAGTCCTGTATCCAGTTTCATAGGGGGTGTTGATGCCCAGCTGGACCAGCTTCGATATCAGATTCTGGGGGGGTGACAGTGTTAAAGGTGAAACTAAAATCAATGAACAACATTCTGACATAACAATTCTTGTTCTCTAGATGTGCCAAGGATTCATGAAGTGCTATAGCTATTGCATCAACCATGCAGCAGTTAGATCTATAAGTAAACTGTAATGTATCCAGCATTGCAGGTAGACATGAATAGATATGGTTCTTGATCAACCAATCAAAACACTGCATTACTGTTGATGTAAGTGCAATTGGCTGGTAATCATTTAGCCTTGTCTGTTGGATTTCTTGGATAAGGGAACGACTGTCATGTTTTTAAAGCAACTGAGTACAATGGCTAGTTGCAGAGATGTGTTGAATATATCTGTTAGTACAATGGACAGATGGGTAGCACAATCTCTTAGAACCCTTCCCATAATATTATCAGGACCAGCTGCTTTTCTTGGGATAACTCATCTCAGGGTCTTCAGAAAATCAGGTGTTCTTAGACATAGCACCTCACCCTGTTCAACAGGGAGAGTTTTTGGCACAGAGTTGTTGTCCATATCAAATCTGCTGAAGTAGGTGTTTAGTTTGTTCAGAAATTGTGTGTTGTCATTATGCAGGCCTGTAGTCAGTTATGGCTTGTATGCCTTGCCAGAGACATCTGGAGTCCCTTTGGTCAGAGAAGTGTCCCTGAATATTACGTCTATAGGTCCTCTTAGCCTCCTTTATATCTCTACTTAGATTTGCTCTGGCCTCTCTTAGGGCATCCTTGTCTTTAGATTTAAATGCAGCATTTTGTGCCTTTAGGAGCTCATATACTTCACCAGATAGCCAGGGTTTCTGATTAGCATGCATGGTGATACATTTGATGACTGTTAACATCATCAACACATTTTGAAATATAGGCCATTACAGATTCTGTATACTCCTCCAGGTCAATATGGTGGTTCTTTACAGCTGCCTCTGTAAACACCAACCAGTGCGTACATTCAAAGCAGTCCTGTAGTGCCAAGACTGCTCCCTCAGGCCATATCCTTACTTCTTTGGTTGTAGCTTTGCCCCTTTTCAACAGTGGTGTGTATGCAGGAAGAAGCACAATGGCCAGATGGTCTAAGCTGCCCATATGTGGATAAAGTACTGCTTTGTAGGCCAGTTTTACATTTGTGTATACCTTATCCAGAGTGTTCTCCCCTCTTTTTTGCTAAGTAATGTAAATATTGGAAGAGTGTTGCACCACAGGTATTAGTATTTCATCTGAGTATTCAAAACTTGCTAAACAACCAAAATGGCAGAAAGACAGCTTCAAAACAATAGCTTCAATAACAGGCTTTTACCATGTTGAATCCACAATATATGAAATATAGAGCTTTGCTGTTGTAAAAGTCAAGTGGCGTAGTAATTCCACAGCTTTAAAACATGTGGATGTCATAAAAACAAAAAAAACGAACATAAAAGTGAAGAACCCTTGCAAAGTTCATATGTTGATGGTAATGAGGTAATACAATTTCAAGTCAGCTTGATTGAAATCACCTGCAATTATATGGGCAAACTCAGGGTTCTTATTCTGGAGGTCATTTATTAACGGATATAGAATGTTCAGTGCCATGTTTGCATTAGCACTAGGAGGGATGTAAACAACTGTTAAGCTCACTCCATTGAATTTCCTAGGCAAGTAGAAGAGCCTGCATTTTACTGACATGAACTCGATGTTCTCCAAGCACTACATATACAATACAATATACAATATCTATATACAATATCTTAAAAAACTCAAACCAGCTACTCTAGCTGCAGATACACTACCAGCAGAATATCTTAAAACAGCAGCCAAAGCTATCTCATACCTGGCCTCCTTATTAATAAAACGCTCCATCTCTAACAGAAATAGCCAAAACTCTGGAAAATTGCCCATATAATTCCACTTCACAAAGGCAGCAACTCAACTGAATTATCCAACTATCGCCCTATAGCCATACTATCTCCTCTTTCTAAAATTCTGGAAAAGTGCATTTACACACAATTTCTACAATATCTTTTAACAAACGATCTAACTACCTCACAGCATGGATTCTGCCCTAATCACAGTACTACTACAGGCCTGTTAAGCTTCACCAACTCCGTTAACCAGCTTTGAAATTAAGGTAATCTAGTTTCCTCTGTTTTTCTAGATTTCTTGAAAGCATTCACCACAGTATCCCATGACAAACTCTTAAATGTCCTAGCTAATCTAAAACCTAGCCAGGTAGTACTAGCCTGGTTTCAGGGCTATCTGTCTGACCGTCAGCAGGCAGTAAATTAGCAGCAAAATCTCTCCCCACTGTTGCCTGTCACTTTAGGAGCTCCACAAGGCTCTATCCTCGGCCCGCTTTTCTTTACCCTATTCACCAACAACCTCTATGCAGCGACTGAAGATGCCACACTAATACAGTACGCAGATGATTCAGCCCAAATATGTGCAGCTCCTACTATCCGTCAGCTTGAACAAATAACACAACAGTCTTTCACCGCAGTAGAATCTTGGTTATCTAATGAACAACTAATACTCAACCCCAAGAAAACAAAACTCATCCTGTTTCATCCGTCAAGAGCCCCAGACCCCCCTCCATTCAAAATCATTTCTACTAACTGCACTATCATAACTCCATTTACCAATACCAAGCTCCTTGGGCTTACAATAGTTTAGAACATGATCTTTGACATTCACATAGCCCAAACAATAAAAAAGTACACAAAAAAACTAGGCTGACTTTACAGAAGCAAACATTACCTTACTAATGATACTAGAGTCATAATTGCCGGAACCCACCTCATTTCATCTCTGCTATATGCATCTCCTATCTTCACCAACCTAAGAAAATCTGACATAAATAAGCTAGAAACTTGTTATAAGAAAATCTCAAAGTTTGCTACAGGTGCTTACTATAGATCCCATCATTGCCATTCCCTTAGAAAACTCTCATGGCTTGAATTTCCCAAACTAATAACATACAATCAACTCCCCATCAATCAATTCATCAGCCTGAGAAAACTCCAGCTCTAAATAATTTGCTTACTCATTATTCAAATAACCAGACACTCCTCTCTAGCAACAAGGCACTAATAAACATAACCAAGAATAAAAATTCTGCTGAAGAATCCCTTTACTCCTATAGCATTGCCAAACTCTTGAATGCCCTACCATTAAACATAAGAGCCACCACCAGTACAATGCAATTTAAAAAACTACTAAAAGCCCACCTCGGCTACATGGACTTGCTCATGTTCAGATCCTGGCTAAGTAACTCGCTTATTCACATCACTGATCTTTCCCTAAATCACTTCTACTAGTCGCTATCCGTAACTAAACAACTTATGCAAGTTAATACTACTCTTCTGACATCATACTTACTAATACAACCTGAATGCTATATCCGACTGATGTTTATTGTTCAAACCCTCTAAAACTGCTATGTAAAAATTGTATATAGATCTGCTTATCTGTAAATGGGAATCAGCAAGGCTGCTCCACCATATTTTGTGATCTGTTATTTGTACTTTTATTTAACTTGTATTTACATTTTTGGTAACATGTAAACTGGATTCAGCATGCCCACATTCAGCACAGTTTTGTGATCTGAAATTGTACTTCAGTTCGGAATCTAGTCTTGTATTCTTTTGATTTCATTACTTTTTTTTTGTATTTTCTCTAACTACTTTTTGTATTTTTCAAACTACTTTATTGTATACTCTGTTGTCTTGGAGCGTTTCTGCCTGGGCCTCCACTGAAAATGGACTTGTTGTCCAGTGAGACTTTCCCAATAAACAAATGTAAAATAAATAATAAATAAATAAAATATACTGCACCTGGACCCACACTTCCCACCATGTCAACTGTACCAATACCATAGACTGCATGTCAAGCCCCTCCATCCCAAAACAAAATGACACAACCATAACAACTGGCAAGTGAACATACTGCTATTAGTGTTCCTCTGCCAGAGTTATAATCACCATATACACATACTTATATACTGCAAACATACAGTTATACACCCATTAAAAAGCATTGCACTATTCCCTATTGTAATACTGTTGTAGTTAAGATGTGCACTGTTGAATTTCTACTGAATATGCATACCATTACTTGGATTACCCCTGCAACACAAAACTCACATTGGTTTCAACTACTTTGTGTGTGTATGTGTGTGTGTGTGTGTGTGTGTGTGTGTGTGTGTGTGTGTGTGTGTGTGTGTGTGTGTGTGTGTGAAATCTCACAGTTTCAAATAAAAGTAGTGTAACACGGAATGTAAAGCATTTGCGGTGTGCTAAGTATTTTTGGAAGTAATGCAACAAATACAGAATCAACACCAAAAACCAAAGACAAAGAGAAATGTCATAAAGCAGCTACTTTAATATTCCACCAAGACAGCTGACTTGGTGGAATATTAAAGTAACTGCTTTATGACATTTCTCTTAATTTTTGGAAGTAAATATGTGGAGAGAAATGCACCTACATTTAGCAAGTTGTATTCCACTCCCTGTAACAAGTATCTATTGAAACCACCTGTAACCTTCTTCCAACTAGCAGCTGTATGAGTTTTCCATAGCTCGATGACACTCACTGCAGTCCCATCACCCTTATGCCACACAAAATGAGGCATCTTGGTATGGTGATTGCGCAAAGGAAGGCTCAAATAATTATTGACTCTGAATTGCTCAATGTGTGTGTTGCAATTACTAAAAAAACTTCACATCCAATTCTACTCATCACTGTGCACATGCCTAGCAACTGTAGGCAGCATTGCGCATGCACAGTTAACCCTATGGCTCAAGGGAATGTATAAAATTCCACATATTGTGTAATGGAAATGGAGACACTGAATTGTGTGCTGTAATGACGGCTTATAAACCAGGGCATGCCTCATAGCTATAGGTGCCATTTTTTCACAGAGTCCACTGTACAAACATTGCAAAATGGTACATATATACAACAGTCCTGCAACGGGTTGCACAACTGGGTTACCCCCACATTGAGCAGTAGTTCACAAACTGGGTCAGTGGTGTAACCTAGACTTCCAAGATGGCTGCAAATTAAGTAACAACTTAACTTCAGCTCTCCCATTGTGAAAACAGAAACTCAGAAGAGAGATCCAGTAAACTTGTATTTTTGGGTAAATTTCAATAACTGGCTAGTAAGTGCACTGCCTGGATGCCAGCAAAAAAAAAAAAAGAAAGAAATTCAGAGAACCTGAAAGAAAATCAGTCACAAAAGGTGAGGAAAAATACACTGACTGGGAAGAATTCTGCAGCTGTTCAGCAAAAAGCAGAGCAAGCTCCAGCTTTAGTGTAAGACATTACTTCCAGTAACCTAGAGGAAAAAAATAAGTCATATTTACTCAGACCTGATCAAAATAAATGGAACACCGAAGGAGTATATCAACTCAAATAACAGGTGGCTGGAAAAAAAATGGATTAAGCTTTAAAAACATATTCAGCTGAGGTGATAAAACTGCAAAAATCAGAGGTTAAATGAAAAAAAGGCTGGCTGAATGAATATAAGACTGCTCAAAAAGAGCTATTAAAAACAAATAATAGAATTAGAGGACAGAGCACGTAGGGAAAACCTGAGAATCTGATGTCTCTTTCATTCTTCCTCACCACTGGGTCTAGGATCCTATTCAGCCTCTCTCTCTCTTAGACTTCAGATCCAAGCTTCTAGCTCCTCCCTTTACCCACAATCCCTCCAAGCTCTCATATTTTGTTTGCCGCGTTCAAAGCCAGATGAAAGATCTGGCCTCTCGATAGTCCGATATCCTTTTCAGCTTTTTTCTTCCTGTTTAAATTTAGAATTTAATTAGTGTGCTCCTCCCATGTTAATTCACTAGTTTAGAGTGTGTTAGATTAATAGGTCTAGAAATTTGTAGTATTTTAGAGAGTGTTTTCATATAGCATTAAGTAGTCAAATAGTTATGATAGTTAAGATACTTTAAATAGTTAAAATTGTTAAACTTTATATACTTTTATGGTGTGAATCATTTTCAATTTGTAGTGCTTAGGATTTGTACATTTTTGCTGGTGTCAGGGACATATTAGCGTGTGTGTGTGTGTGTGTGTGTGTGTGTGTGTGTGTGTGTGTGTGTGTGTGTGTGTGTGTGTGAAGCTCCCTAATGGCTTGGCTTTACTATTTTTGGGGTTAATGTGTTCTTTTTGTTTTCAGGCATGGCAGAAAAATCCGACAAGCCTACCAGATTCAAGAAATGCACTTCTTATGGGCATAAGATCCCCAATTCAGATGCCCACAAGAAGTGTGTTTATTGTTTAGGTGCCACACATCTTTGAAAGATTGTCAGGTCTGTGATACTTTTAATCCAAGAGCCCTCTCAGATCAGAGAAATAGATTGATTCTGACAGGACTTTTACCTGCAGGGGGTCAACACTCCTCTACTCCAACTACCTCTTATTCAAAAAAGAGGCATCTGAAGCCCCGTCCTCCCTGTCAGAGCCTTCTACTAAGAAAACCAAGAGTTCTGATCCTGGGTCCTTGGATCTGACTCCTATTCAACCAGCCTCAGATCGGATTTGTTTCCTGGATCTGAGTGCTTCGGGTCCATCGACCAGTTCTCCCATTCTGAGAGCTTTGGTTCCAGAGTCTTCGGATCTGGAAGCTAGGCTTGTGTTATGGATCCTACCATCCAGACAATCTCCCTGACTCTGCCAGAAAGGATTTTTCAAACTTCTTCTAAGTCATCCAGACCACCTTCTACCACTTCTTCTAGATCTTCCAAGAGTTTTTCCAAAACTGACATGGACAGAATGATGCAGAAGTTTCTTTGAGCTCAAATTCAGTTGGGAATAATTCCAGCTCCATCTCCTGTTGGATCAATGAGCCTTTCGACCAGGAAAAGACATTCTCCTTCTCCAATCTGACCCTCAGTTTTGGAGTCTAGGAATCCCAGATCCCCAAAAGGTATGCTGTCGGATCTGAAGTCATATCATGTCTCGAATCTGACAATTCCCCTGACCAGCTCAGCTCCATTGTCTTTGAGTCAGAGTGGGTCTTGAATCTGAGAGGTCTGCACCAGATCCAAGGGACACAGCTCTTCGCCGATTGGCTTGGAGACATCCCTCCCCTTAGGAGCCTTGGCCCTAGACAGCCAGGCCTGATTCTCTGGGAAGCATGGATATGGAGATGCCTGTGGGATTCCTTGTTTGACTGCTTCGGCTCCGATGGAAGGCAGTGGTTTCCCCAGGTTCATTGGGTTGTGGAAAGGGTGTTCTCTGCAACCAAGGATACGTCTTCTTGTACTTTGGCTCCCACCCCTCTTCCTTCAGCTGTCATTCATAGGTTCATAGGTGTGTACTAGGTTAATGGCCCTGGGGCCTTTACCAGCCTAGTCCATAGAAGTGCCCTGGCATTGTGCCACCCATCATTAATTCCCAGTGCATCTTATCAGGAAGAGCCGCTGGAGTGATCCCCAGGGTGAACTTTCTATTTCCTATCCTCTCATCAAGATTTCTCTTGAAGAGGGCTAGTGAGGTGCTCTGCTTGACATGTATGGGAAGTCTATTCCAGAGCATGGGCAGTCTCTGAGTTATGAACCTGTCCCTCCAGCATGTTCTGTTGATTGTTGAGGTTGAGGTCTCTGTAGTGTGTGGTGCGGATGGATTGGGATTTCTTTAGATGTAGCATTTCTAACAGAGCTGGGTCAGACACAGCTTTGTAAGCAGAGATCGCCTCTTAGTAAATGATATGAGACAGAGAATAGCTGGAGTTTTTTGAGTCTGTCCATGTAGGACATGTTTAAAGACTAGGATCCTCTTGGTGAGGTACTTTTGTGGCCTCTTCAGCTGTTGCAGGTGTTTAGTACACTCCAAATGGGGCAATGTTAAGTTGTCAATCTCGCCTTCATTCTTGCTGGATGGGTTCGGAGCCGATCCTCGGCTCCGACTCAGCCAATACTAAAGCTTGAGAGCTAATTCCACGGGCTCGAGGCTCCCCTATATCCCACAATGCTAGGCTGTAACTACCCAGATCTCGTTTGCCGCTATAGCTGACGAGGTGCGTTTTCTACCGGCTCAGGCAGGTTAGTTTAATATTTACCATTAGGTATTACTAATAACCCCCTTTTTTAGTTATAAAATATTTTCTATAGTTTAATTTTAATATTTAGTTATATCGACCCCTATCTGTCGAACCCTTCCCCTCTTACTACTTGTTCTAGGCCTTCGGCCCTTCCCTCACCCTAGTCCCTTTTAAGATTAGTGTTGTAGGGGCTTGTGTGTATGTGTTTCTGTATAACTGTAATTTTTTAATATTTTTTTCTGTAAAGAGTGTCTGGTTTGTGTGTGTGTACAGCCTCTCTTACCTTACTATGTCTAAGGATAAGGTCTCAGGCTTCAAGAAGTGTGACTCTGACAATGTCTCTGACAGACGGTCACACTTCTTGTGTGTATTGCCTGGGACCTGTGCACCTGCAGGGCTCATGTGCTGTTTGCCATGGTTTCAGCCCTCGAGTCCTGCAGGAACGCAAGAACAAGCTGATCTTGCGGGGCTTGTTAAAGCCTGAAGGCCCCCCGACTCAATCTGTGTCGGGGAAGCCTTCAAAAACTTCAAAGCAGTCGGCTCCTGCTCTTGAATCGACTGCTGAGAAGTCGAAGCAGGCTTCGACATCGGCTCCGGCCGGAGCCGATGTTCTTAAGCCTCATACTGTTACCTCGGCTCCGGCTGGAGCCGAGGCTGATAAGTCTTCATCGGCTCCGATACCCTTATCGGAGCCACATTCCAGAAAGAGGTCCAGGTCCCCCTCTATTGGATCCGTGAACTCGGCGCCAGGATCCCCTCTCCTTTCGGAGCAGAGTCACAAAACCCATTCCTCTCGGTCTTCCAGGTTATCAGACCATGATTTGCAGAGGGTGGTGAGTAGACTTCTTAAGTCTGAGGCACTGGCCCAAATGCTGCATAGCCCGACTCACCAGTCAGTGGCTATTCCCGTTCCACATTACATTCCTCCTCCGACTCCTTCGAGTTCGGAGCCAAGGCTTGTCGGAGCCATGACTGTCGGTGCGTCGGATCCGATACCTTCCATTTCGGCTCCGTCGTCTGCCCCGATCTCCTCTTTGGAGGGATCTCAGCGCCGAGCTTCCCTCATCGGCTCCGAGGGGGTGAGTGGCATTGGACCCTTGTCCGACTCCGCTCTCCCTCTCGGAGCTTCGGCGCTGGTGAGTGCGGCTCCAACATTGGCTTTGGAGCCATCTCTGTCGGTGCCGGGAGAGGTCCTTGTCTCTTCGGAGTGAGGGCCTCGGGCCTTGCCTGACAGGGGTGCCTTCGAGGTCATGTGGAGCGTGCTAGAACCAGGTTCTGCCCCACAGTCAGCTCCTTCAGCCCCTCCATCTACAGTGCCTGCGGTGATTTCTACTCACCCCCTTGTCCCACACCGCAGAGAACCAACTCCTCAAGATTCCCCATTGGGAATTTCCTCCTCTTCCGAGGTCTCTTCTGACCCTGCAGGAGATCCCCCTAGGAAGAGGCAGTGCAAGAGGAAGCACATTGACTCCCCTGAGTCTATCACCTCTGACACTGACTTAGAGGAATCTGAAGGGTCCCCTCGATCCCCCTCTGAGGATGTCTCCTTTGCGGACATCCTTGAAATCCTCAAACAGAGGGGGAACTGGCCAGCCCTTAATCCTTTGGAGGATGAGTCAGTGTATCTTGAGGCATTTGGTTCTCGCCCTTCTACCTCCTGGGTGTCCCCTCCCTTTGACCCCCTTATGGAAGTGGTGGCAAGGAAGGCTTGGACGGCTCCTGACTCAGTGGAACCCACCCCGAGGAGACCATCCAAATTTATTACTGCCCCCAAAGACAAAGAGTTTTTATCCAAAGGTGTCCCTGTTGATGCCATGGTGGTGGCTGTGGCCACAAAGAAGGAGTTAGCTGATCCTTCGGTTCCTGTCCATCCTCCTAATAAGGAATCTAGGACCATGGACAGGTACGGCAAGCGGATGTTCTCATCGGTGACCTTTTCAATGCGGTCACTGAATTACTTATGCCACTTCACTCGTCTCCAAAGAGATTTACTCAAGGATATGGGTGAACTGATGAAGGATCCTACAGCTGAGGGGTTCAAAGACACAATGAATTCCCAGTTGGCAACCCTAAATTCCATTGTTAACTCCTCCATGCGGCTGGTCTCATACGCAGCAGATGGGGTGAGTAGAGCCGCAGGCACAGGTGTTGCCTTACGAAGGCACACCTGGATGCGGCTATGCAACTTTGCGGACCCTTTCAAGGCGTCCTTCACCAATTCTCCCTTTGATGGATCATCATTGTTTGGTCCACAGGTGAAGGATACATTGACCAGGTGCGAGGTGGAAGGTAAGACTCTCTCTGCTGTAGGAATCCGTTTTTCTACCCCTTCTAGACCCTATCCCAAAGGTCAAAGGGGAGGAAAGATGTGGTTCCGCAAACAATCCCAGGGAGTCTCATCTGACGCACAAGGCCGATTCCCCTCTAGAGGCAGAGGGGGGAATAATAATAGATGCCGCCCTAGAGGCAGAGGAGGTCCGCAAAACCAGGGTAGCAGAGAAATGTTCTCTGACAAACCCTTTCAGCACCCCTGAGGGGCTGCCTGGCTGTCCGCCTTCGGAGGCAGTCGGGGGAAGGTTATCACTGTACCCAAAAGCCTGGCTTTCCCTAACTCAAGACAAATGGGTACAGTCGATCATATCCGAGGGTTACAAAATTCCCTTCATTCATATTCCAACCCAACCAAAAAGATCCCTTCCAGACGTTCCACCCGGTCTAAGGGAACAAGCAACATTAGAAATTTCGAAGCTGCTATCAAAAAGAGTCATCCAATCAGTCTCGGCAGACCAGCAAGGATCTGGAATCTACTCCAAATTCTTTTTGGTACCAAAAAAAACAGGGGACTGGAGACCCATACTGGATCTCAGCTACTTAAACAAGTTTGTCAAGAAAACAAAATTCTGGATGGTCATGCTACAGTCCATTCTACCCTTCTTGGGTCAGGACAATTGGATGTGCTCGATAGATCTTCAGGACGTGTACTACCACATCAAAATGAATCAACGCTCCAGGAGATATCTCCGCTTCAGGCTGGGAGCCAGTCACTACCAATTCAGGGCCCTGCCCTTTGGTCTCACTACAGCCCCCCGGGTGTTCACCAAATGCATGGCAGTGGTCACAGCTCACTTGAGACGCCAAGGATTCCAGGTGTTTCCATATCTGGACGATTGGCTCCTTACTGCCACCACCAGACATCAGCTTCTCCTATCCAGGGACTTCACCATTCAATCTTGTCAAGCTCTAGGCATTTCAATAAATTTCGAAAAATCTGCCTTGTCGCCTTGTCAGTCTATTATTTTTATAGGCGCCACCTTAGATACACAGACCCTTTCAGCCAGACTCACAGAGCAGAGGGTGTTAGACATCCGGAACCAAGTGTCCCTTCTCTTACAATGTGTCAAAGTCAAAGCCAGACTGGTATTGAAGGTACTAGGACTCATGGCAGCAGCTATTCCCCTTCTCCCCTTAGCTCGCTTTCACATGAGGATCCTCCAATGGATGCTTTTTACTCAATGGTCCTTTCAACGACTCCCGATGTCCCATACCATACTGATAACTCAAGTATGCAAGAATCAACTGTCTTGGTGGATCACATCACCTCAACTTCTCCAAGGAAGACCCTTCACTCTCCCCCCCCAAGTTGCCACGTTGACAACAGATGCCTCCCTGATCGGGTTGGGGGGGCATTATCAAGGCAGGACAGTCCAGGGCACATGGCAACCCTTCGAGTGCCACCTGCACATAAATGTCTTAGAGATGAGAGCAGTGCTTTTAGCATTGCAAGCCTTTCACGACTCTCTTCCCAAGGGGACTATTGCAATTCAAACAGACAACATGTCCGTAGTGTGGTACATCAACAAACAAGGCGGAACCAGATCATACCCTTTATGTCGAGAAGCACTCAGACTTTGGCAATGGGCGATCTCTTCTCAGCATTTTCTGATAGCAGCGCATATTCCTGGGAAATCCAATGTTATTGCAGACAAATTGAGCAGAGCAATTCTCATGCCACACGAGTGGTCTCTAAAGAAATCAGTTCTAGAAGAAGTATTCCTAAGATGGGGCCATCCTTGCTGCGATCTTTTTGCTACTCCCCAAAACAGCAAGTGTCACGACTTCTTCACTCTCTTCCCGTTACCAGGCCATCCCACCAGAGATGCTCTAGTCCACGATTGGCCCCGGGGACTTCTGTATGCCTTTCCCCCCTTTCCACTGATACCTCATCTAATTCAGAAAGCCATCGCCTTGAGAGTGACAATGATCCTCATTGCCCCTTACTGGTCTCGACAGATATGGTTTCCCTTTCTTCATCATTACCTTTTGGAGCAGCCTTAGCATCTGGACCCAGTACCAGATCTGATTACCCATCAATCGGGTCAGCTGCACCAATCTCTGTTTTCTCTGAACCTCACAGCGTGGTTTCTCCGATTCCAACCTTAGCCAGGCTTCCCTCAATATCTCGGTCGGTCCGAGATATTTTGATAGCCTCTCATAAATCCTCTACCCGGAAGATTTATACTAGCAAGTGGAAACGTTTTTCCCTTTGGGCATCATCGAAAAACATAGATCCCTTTACTGCACCTATCCAGTCTATTTTAGACTTTCTAGCAGAACTCTTTCATTTAGGATCTTCTGCATCAACCATTAGAGTTCAATTGGCTGCCATATAAAATTTTTATGTTGGTGTCTCAGAATCCAGCATCATGGCTCACAAACTCTGTAGAGCCTTCTTAAGGGGTGTATTTCTTCTCAAACCTCCAATCAAAGACCCTCCGCCTCAATGGGATTTGAACTTGGTTCTGGCATCTTTAATTCTTCCCCCCTTTGAACCGGCGGCTTCATGTTCTCTGAAGTTGCTTTCTTGGAAGACACTTTTTCTGGTAGTTATAACTTCAGCGAAAAGAGTATTTGAACTCCATGCTCTGTGCAGTCGTCCCCCTTACTTAGTTTTTCACAAAGACAGGGTATCCCTCCGGACTAATCCATCCTTTTTACCTAAAATTTCTTCTCAAATTAACCTAAACCAAGTTATTGATCTCCCCGTTTTTTTTCCCTAACTATTCAAATAGGTCAGAGCAAAAGCTGCATTTTTTGGATGTTCATCGCCAACTGAGATATTACTTAGACAGGACTAAACAATTCAGGAAATCTGATCAATTGTTTCTGTCATATGCAGAAGGTAGATTGGGCCTTCCAGTCACTAAAGTATCCCTTTCTAGATGGCTCAGGTCTACAATTACTTTCATCTATGAGATCAGACATCAAAAACTACCCTCAAGACCTAGAGCTCATTCAACTAGGGCATTAGCTACATCCATAGCCTTTCAGGACAGGTTGCCAATAGATTCAATTTGTGCAGCAGCCACCTGGGCTTCTCCTCATACATTCATTTCACATTACAAATTGGACATGGTTTCCAGAAGCCGTGCCAATTTTGGTTCCACTGTTCTCAAGAGTCTGTTCCAATAGGCCACCCGGGATAAGGTGCTAGGGACGCGGTCCCATCCAGCAAGAATGAAGGCGAGATTGACAACTTAACATTAAGAAGTTATGTACCTACCATAACGTTCCATGTTAGTTGTCTTCTTCTCGCCTTCTTTCTTGCGTCCCTCCCTCCTTCCCCCAAGCCTGGACAGACCGACCGGAATTCTTTTGTGTTTCTTCTTCCGAAATTTGTTACTCCCACACTTTCTCCCACCTCTTCTATCTTTACTGAGGTCTGCCTTTTCTTTACGCAGACTGTTTAAGGTGGGTTTCCCTACTCCATTCTAGGGAGACTAGGATTGCTTGGTATAGCTATCAAACGAGATCTGAGTAGTTACCGCCTAGCATTGTGGGATATAGGGGAGCCTCGAGCCGGTGGAATTAGCTCTTGAGCTTTAGTATTGGCCGAGTCGGAGCCGAGGATCGGCTCCGAACCCATCCAGCAAGAAAAAAGGCGAGAAGAAGACAACTAACATGGAACGTTATGGTAGGTACATAACTTCTTATTATACTCTATGATTGGTCTAATGAGGGAGGAGTAGAGAGAAATGATGACCTCTTTCTTCCTGGCTGCAAAGCCCTTGGTAATGAGATGTGCCACATAGAAGGACTTTCTGACCACAGTGTCAATGTGGTGGTCAACGGAGAGGTTGCTGTCAGCCTGTGTCCCCAGATCTCTTATAATGCCTTCAGTGTTCAGTGGGCTCCCATCATTGTGGTAATTAGTGGGAACTGAGTTTTTCCCAAAGGGGATGACGACGCATTTTTTGGCATTAAGCTTCAAGCCATGGTTTCAATACCAGTCATTGGTCTCAGTGAGGCCTTTCTGTAGGATGTCTGCATCATTTGGAGGGTTAATAATGGCTCCCAGCTTGCAGTCGTCTGTGAATTTGGTCAGCCAGAGTCCCTCCATGTCAGCCTGGACTTCTGAGAAGTAGATGCCAAACAGGAGAGGACCCAGGACCAATACCTGTGGGATTCATCTCGTGACTAGTCGGCAGTCCACTACTTTCACACTGTGTGTTCTATCTGTGAGCCAATTAGCAACCCACCTAATAATATAGGGATTGATGCCTAGTTTGGTGAGTTTATCAATAATTCCTGAGTGAGGAATGGTATCAAAGGCCTTGGCTGGATCGAGGTAGGCTGTATGAACTGCCTTACCTTTATCCACCGCTCTGGTGACTGACTCAAGAAGTCAGCCAGGTTGAGCAGGCATGATCTACCTTTCACAAAACCAAATTGCATGGGATCTAGAGTTTGGAGATTCCCTATATCCTTGTTAATTAGGTCTATGATGATGTGCTCCATAGCCTTACATATCAGACTCATCAGGCTAATGGAGTGATAATTTCCAGGGTCTGTAGTCGCTTCTCCTTTATGGAGAGGGATGACTGTAGCAGTGCACCATTTGGTAGGGACAAAGTCTGAGGTGAGGCTGTGAGTGAACAGAGCACACAGATGTGGTACCAGTTCGCTTTGTAATTCATGCAGAACACAGCCAGGGATATTGTCGGGCCCCCACTCAGAACCAATTGTTTCTGTCAAGTCAGATCAGCTAGTTCCAGAAGGTCCCCAGGCACGCTCCCCTCCCAGAAATCTCTTCACTTGTGATACATCCTCAGATCACACCACTGAAGAGGTTTCCAGGAAAAGGATATGTAAAAGAAGACACATAGGCTCCCCCATGGTGTCTGTCATGGAGGAAAAGAACTGAAGAAGCCCAAGATAATGGACAAAAGCACTTAATTGTTAAATAAAAGTACACCAGTTTCATTCTTGGTTGGGACATTGTTTTTCGTGAAAGAAGCTTGGACTGTTGACAGTGGCACCGAGTGGGACAGCAGCTTGCTTTACTATTCTGTGTACAGTTTTGCTCCAAAATAGTCATCTTAAAGGTCCCAGTCAAACAAGTAGGATTTGGAACTTACTCCTGGTTCTTTCTGGTGCCAAAGAAAATGGGGGACCAAAGACCAATCCTGTATCTAGGCAGGTTGAATCAGTTTGTAAAGAACTCCAAGTTCCAGATGGTCCATTCTACTGCTTCTGCGCAAGGACAATTAGATGTGCGCTATAGATTTCCAGGACATGTACTACCACATAAAGATACACAGGCGCTGCAGGAAATTTCTGTGCTTCCATATAGGAGCCAGTCATTACCAGTTCAGATCACTGCCCATTGGACTCACCACTGCCCCCCCCTGGTGTTTACTAAATGCATGGCAGTGGTAGCAGCTCATTTATGACTCCAAAGATTCCAGGTGTTTCCATACTTAGATGACTGCCTTCTAACTGCCTCAACCAGGCATCAATTGCTACAGGCCATAAACTATTTACTCCATATCTCCAAATCCTTAGGGATCACTGTAAACTTTACAAAGTCAAAACTATATCCATTGCAAAACATAGAGTTCAACAGGACTCAGCTGGACACTCAATGAACAGTGATGTACCTACCATTACAGAGGATCACAACTCTGTGGATGCAGATACAGGATATGTTGTCTCACCCCTCTCCTCTAGTGAGACTGGTTCTACAGGTATTGGGATCCATGGCAACAACTATAGTCTTAGTCCCATTGGCCTGGCTCTTCATGAGAGTCCTACAGTGGACCTTAGTGGTTCAGTGGTTGATTCTATGCCAACCCCTTTTCACACGAGTGTAACTTACACCAATCTGCAAATGCCACGTGCATTGGTGGCTTCAGTACCAAGACTTATACCTAGGCAAAGCATTCTCTCTCCCCCCCCGCCAACAGTCACACTGACCATAGACCCTTCCCAACTAGGGTGGGGGGGCATTATATGGAGAAGATGGTCCAAAGCATGTGGTCCCCTACAAAGACCAATTTGCACATAAATATCCTAGTGATGAGAGCAGTCCTTCTATTGTTGCAAGCCTTTCAGGATGTTCTTCCTCTAGTGACTGTTGCTATTCACACAGACAACATGTCAGTACTCTTGTACATCAACAAGCAAGCAGGAAACCATTCTTACCTGTTGTGCAGGGAGGTCATGAGGGTCTGGGAATGGATGATCTCTTTGGACCGCTTTCTAGTTGCTACACATATACCGAGGAAAACCAACGTGTTGGCGGACAGACTCAGCAGGTCCATTCTGGCTCCTCAAGAGTGGTCCTTCAATCAATCAGTAGCCTGCCTGTGACTTATTTGCCTCTCCCATGAACAACAAGTACAGCGAGTTCTTCAGTCTGATCCCTCCTCAGAGGGAGTCACTGAGGGACGGTCTAGTTCACAATTGACACCCGGGTCTCCTTTATGCTTATCCTTCTCTTCCTCTAATCCCAAGATTCCTCCAGAAGGCAAGAAGGCTGAAGTGCTCAGTCATCCTTATTGCCCTCTTCTGGCTTGGCCAGGTGTGGTTCCCCTTCCTATGGTTTCATCTCAAGTATCTTCCGTGGATTCTGGAGCTCAATCAGGACCTCCTTTCTCACCCGTCAGAATTCCGACACCCTGATCTCCACACCCTCAAACTGACTGCATGATTTCTCCAGCTCTACTGATTATTAGGCAGCCCAGGCTCACTTCCCCAATCAAGAATATTGTTCTGGCTTCTCAGAAGTCTTCCCCAAAGAAAGCCTACAAAAGTAAATTGAAGAGATTTTCTATATGGCTAGCAAAGAGAACACTGACACCGTTTCAGCATCTGTTCCTGACATTTTCCTTTTCCTTAGTCTCTTGTTTGACTGAGGAGCTAGTTTTTCTACAGTCAAGCTACAACTTCCAGCAATACCAAAGTTTTATTCAGGGCATGGACAACTTTCCTTATGGGCCTCTAAGTTTCATAAAACCTTCTTGAAAGGGTTTTTTCTCCTCTGACTTCCTATCAAAGAACCTTGTCCACCATGGGATCTCATGGTGGTTTTACAAAGGTTAACACAGAAGCCCTTTGAACCATCAGGGACTTATGGTTTAAAGTTTCTTTACTGGAAAACTTTTCTACTGGTAGCACTGACATCGGCGAAAAGAGTCTCTAAATTACATACTTTGTCTTTGAAACCCCCTTGTATTATTTTCCACAAAGACAGAGTGTCTTTATGTACTAACCCTTCTTTTATGCCTAAGTTAATCACTGAATCAAAGCTTAATCAGTCCATCTAGCAGCCAGTATTCTTTCCTAAGGTTACAAACACAGGTGAATACATGTTGCACCTTCTTGTTGTTCATAGGCAGTAACATTTTTAGCTTTACAGAACAAAATAGCAGTCACTTTGGCCAAATGGATTACAGATTGTATTTTGCTGATTTACCACCAAGCAGGGTTGCCTTTACCCCAGCCACCCAAAGCTCATTCTACCAGATCTGTGGCTACATCTGCAGCTTTTTCTTTCAGATCTTCAGTTTAAGATATTTTTGCAGCAGCCACTTGGTCTATGATTCATACATCTGTTACTCATTACAAGCTTGACATTATTTCTAGATACAGAGCTGCCTTTGAATCAATGTTGCTCCATCATGTTCTTGGGACCACCCAAGAGCAATGTAGCTGGGAACTCTGACCCAGTGGTGAGGAAGAATGAAAATGACAACATTAGATTTAAAAGTTATGTACTTACCATAACTAGATAACTGTGTTATCTTCTTTCATTCTTCCTCACCTCCCCTCACTATCCCCTTTCTGTGGTCCTAGAAAAATTTTAGAGGAAGTTAAAACCCATGGTTCTATGTTTAAGCTTCTTTAGGTAAGCAAATGTCCTACTTTTGGAATTAATTGTGGGATTTGTCTACATATATTACCTAAAAGTATTCTTTATATATGGTTATATAGAGGTAGCAAACTCGATCCGAGCGCTTGAAGGAAGCAGTGGGTGATTATGGGTAAAAGGAGGAGTATCTGAAGTCTAGGAGAGAACGCCGAGTAGGATGTGAGGATCGGATCCTAGACCCAGTGGTGAGAAAGAATGAAAGAAGACAACACATATACCTAGTTGTGGTCAGTATATAACTCTTAATTTTCTGCTGTACCAGAGAAGCTAGAAGGAACAGACTGTATTAATTTTATGAAAGCACAAATAAGCTGTTGAACCGGTAGTCTACAGTATGAGTTGTTAACTGAAAGGGGACATCATGTGTATGCTCCAAACCTGTCCAAGAGAAAGCAACCTAGACCTTTAATAGTAAACATCCAATCCTACCAGCAGGAGTTGATTCTGACAAAACTGTGGCAGAAGGGCAAAATACTAAAAGTATAAGACAGTACAGTGTTTGTGGAGAATGATTACTAACTATACATCAGGCAGAAGAGAAGAAATGTATTCCACTAATCAAGGAATGTCGAGACGCAGGCATGACATGCAAGCAAACTACTGTACCCAGCTGTTTTCAAAATATTCTTTCCTGGAGGGACAAAATGATTTTTTGATGCAGGGCATGCTAAGGAAGAAATACAAAAGTTGGTCAAATAAAAAGTGAGTTATTAGACAGAAGAAGATTCTGCTTCTTGTTCTTCTGGTAATAGAGATCACAGAGAGACTGCCCCAGTGAAACCTTTTCAAATGTTTCAACAGAAAATGCTTGAGAGACAAAAAGTATAAGAGTTGACTAGATGAACTGGGAGCACATTAAAAGTGAAGCAGAGACTGGATTTAGGAGATGGGGATCAACAGGCATAAAACTAGCAACTCAGAAATTGACAAATAAATGTGGGATTACAAGGCATTAATTATATTTGTGAAACATGACTGAGCAAGAAAACATGGAAATATTGGACTTTTCTGACTTTGTTAAACTTATATGGGACTGTAAAGCATATGCTCTAATTCGTACCATTAATGTCTGGAAGAACATTTAGGAGGGGGAAGAAGAAGGAAATAGTTAACTGTAAGTAAAATAAAAATGCTGTTCTTAATAGTAGTGTTTTTATAATGCATGATATAATCTGCATGCTATAAAGTAAAGTTTTCTCCATTATTTTCAAGTGTAATGAGGATACTAAAGTAAACAGGTGCCCTTATTGTGTTTCTTCTTGTTCAATTTTAAGAAATGTAGTCACTGCAACATAAAAAAGATGAAAAGTCTGCACAAAACAGCAGGATCCAAGAAAAACCTGAAGTGAGTTTTTCACTCTTGCATATAGGAATGATTGGATTAAGGCCATTGGCTCGATCTAGTAACAAGTTTAAAGAAAAAGAAAGTAAATTAAAAAGAACATTGTCTAGCAAATAAATGAATGCTTGTAGAAGCAACTCTATATGTGGTTCTCATGTCTCCATATAGAAGAGCAATAAAAGTGGAATACTTATTAAGTTCAGTGGCTAGGAGATAATGTTTTCTGAAAGCATTCATGTGTTTTCCCAATCTGGGAGAGTAATAAAGATAAGACAAAAATCAAACAGCACTTAGTAGAAGCACAGGCTGTACCATGCGTTTTAGCATAGATAACCTTCCTTTTAGGTTAACCCAAGTCCGTGAGTGTGGCTGTCAGTTCGGTACAATTGTTCCTGTTAGGAGGGTAAAACTTCAGTATTTGAATATGTACATAGTTTTTTGTGTTAGTGTTACATTAATAGATATTAGTGGTGCATTGAGGGTGTGTTTGTGTCTTTTTTTTTTTTTTTTTTTTTTTTGAGGGCTTTCAATAAAACAAAAGGTTTTGTAAGATGTGACATAATTTGATCCTGGGGTTTTAGCATCTGTATGCACTTTAACTGAAACTGATTTTATCTATTTGGTTGATAACCAATTATATATAATTTTTACTGTTTATGGTTCCAGGCACATCTTTTTTACTATTTTTTATACATAGCACAAGCAGAAACCTGTAAATAAGGGTGGAGGGGTGTTGATGAGACAGGGGGAGGCGCAAGAGGTCAGGGTCTGGGATTTTGGATGTAGATCCTTAAGGAGCATAACAGTAACCATAAAGAATAATGGCAGTGTAGAGTCCTCAAAATATGAAGCATTCCTACAATGGGGCCAGGCCCAAGGGAGGATGGCCCCAATGTTGTAGAAGGATGTAGCAGTCCACAAAAATCACAAAAACTGATAGGCCAAATAAGAGCCATAAAGATGACAGAGTGGAATATTGAGGATAAGAAAGAAATTATATACTGTTATTATTATGCAAAAAGCCCAGAATTTCCAGACACAAGTTATACAAAAAGACTGAGAGAGAAATTAGAGGAAAGAAAAATACTTCCACAAGAAAAACTGCTAGAAGCTTTGAGTAAAAAAATTGTGTTTGTTAATATGACAGATTTGTGAAAAACAGTATATAGACCAAGAAACTTTGATCTGTTTGGAAAAAGAAGCATTTGAGGAAGTGCAAAAATATAAACAATAAAACCTAGAGATTTTTGAAAAGTATAAAAAAGAAATATGGACAAGGGAAAGAAAGAGAGATTTGATATGGCGCAATAGTTAAGCAAAGGTGAAAGCCAAATTAATCAATATAAAGAAGGCAGCCCCAAAGATATTCAAAGAGAAATATAGGAAAAGGCATCCAGATATGGAAAATGTCACAATTAAAAAATATCACAAAGAGTGAATGTAGAAAATAAGTTTAGTAAAGTAGAAGTTAAAAAATAGAAGTTGAAGTTATGGAGTGCCTGTGAAGTGACAGATTTAGTGTAGAAGGTCTAACACAGGTTACATCACAGCACGATGGAACGAGTCCCCAAAGTAAGGAGCAGGAAGATCAGGAGACATCTGAAAAAGAAATATGGACATGGGAAAGAAAAACAGATTTAATATGGTGCAATATCTATGCAAAGGAGAAAGTAAAACTAATCAATGCAAAAAGAGCAGCACCAAAGATATTTGAAGAGAAATACAGGCAAAGGAATCCAGACATGGAAAACTTTACAATACAAAAAATAAGAAGAAAAAAGAGGAAAAGTAGAAAAGGAGATTAGTAATGGAGAAGTTAAAGAAATACAGACTGAGGTTATGGAATATCTGCAAAGTGAAGGATTTAGTGTAGAAAATCTGATTCAGAAAGCACCACAACAGGATAGAGCAATGGATGTCGAAATTAAGGAGAAACTAGTGGAACAAAAAGTAATTGTTCAGGTGCCATATGAAGATATTTTGGAGCCTGCCACTAGAAACCTTTGTTTCTGATGAAGTCTTTGGACGAATAGCGGATTAATAAATTTGGTTTACGCTAAAAGAATTGTGTTGAGCATCTGTTTCCACCAGTGTACTTTTGCTGTACTCTTCAAATAAACTAAACATCTTAGCACAGAAGGAAAAACTTAGAAGATATGCAGATAAATACAAAGGAGAAGTACAAAATAAGCAATTTATTGATGACCCAGAAAAGTTTTGTAGAAAATTGGGAAACAAGGTAAAAGGAATTGAAAGACCATCAAAAGAAAACAAAGAAGAAATTGATACATTTTGGAAAAGTATTTATAATGATCCTGTGGAACATAACAAAGCTGCTAAATGAATAGAAGAAGTAAAAGAAAGAATAAGAAGTTTGAAGGTACAGGATATGAAATGGGATGAAGTAACAGCCAGAGAGACTGAAACAAAGTTAAGAATAGCCTCTAATTGAAAAACCTCAGACCTAGGTGCAGTACCTAACTTATGGTTAAAAGTATTAACATCCTTGCATGAAGATTTAGTCATGAGCAAGAATATTTATTTGCACACCCCTAACTGACTCCAACCTGGCTAACAACAGGAAAAACAATGCTCCTGTTTAAGAGTGAACCTGCAAGCTACCCTAAAAATTATGGGCCAATAACTTGCCTTCCAATGATGTATAAACTGTACACTGGAATTAATGCAGACAGAGTTTATAGTCATTTAGAAGAAAACTCAATTATGGCAATAGAAAAAAGGGCAATAAAAGAAAGTCATATGGAGGAAACGATCATTTTTCGTTAAATAAAGACATAGTGAAGAAGTGTAAAAAGGGGCAGGATTTAAGTATGACATGGATTGACTATAAAAAAGCATTTGATAATATCCCATATTCATGGATGAAAGGGTGCTTAAAAATGTATAAGAAACACCCTGCACTGATCAATTACATTACAGTGACCATGAAACAGTGGGAGACCACTTTGCAGTTAACCATGATAAAGGACAAATTATTTTTCCAGGGATAAAAATTCAGTGGGGGATATTCCAGGGTGACTCTTTGTCATGGCTGTTATTCTGTCTTGCCCTTAACCCATTAAACTGTCTACTTAACAGCTTAGGCCATGGCTATAATACGGCTCCTAGAAAACAACAAAGTGTAAAGATTTTTAATTTTCTCTTTGTCGATGATTTAAAACGGTGCATCTCATCAGATGAGGAACTGAAAGCAAAACTACAAGCTGTCAAAACCTTTTCAGATGATATAAGAATGTTATTTGGTCTTGATAAATTTGCAAAAGCAACTTTTAAAACAGGAAAATTGCAGCACCAAGAAAACATCAGTTTGGGACAAGAATGTGATATAAAAGAACTTGAGCAAGAGGGAGTGTATAAATATTTGGGAATTGATGAAGGATCAACAATAAAACAGAAACAAATGTGAATAAAACTTAGTAAGAAATACTTTAGAAGACTTCAATTAATCCTGAAAACAGTGTTAACATATAGGAACAAAATTCAAGCTTTAAACCAATTTGCTCTTCCCGTCCTAACTTACAGTTTTGGAGTGATTGGCTGGCGCCAAAATGTTTTCGATAGATTATACAGGAAAACAAGAAGGATGATTCATGCTCACCAAATGATTTATAAAAATCAGTGCATACTAAGATTATATATTCCCCATTCCAAAGGAAGTATGGGCCTCCTAGAAATTGATTACATGTATAGAGTTGCAATCGTGGGACTGCATATGTACCTGCTGACCTCACAGGACCCAAATGTAGTGAAAGTTATGAAACATGAGGAGAATAAATCTAAGATGGCTTCCCTGCTTTGTCTAGCAGAAGCATATCGGTGTCAAACATGAATGGAAATCAAACTAGAAGTAGATAAAAATCAGGCAGCAAATGAATGTTCCAAAAAACAAAAGAAAGAATATAAGGTGAAGGACCTGATGAGAAGGCAAGAAATGTGGAAAATGCATAAATGTAGTTGCAAGTATAGAAAACTTCTGAAAGAACCTCATGTTGATCAGGATCAAATGTAGGAATGGTAAAGGAGAGGTGAATTCAAACCAAAAGGTGAAAGGTTAATATTGGTGGCCCAAGATAGTGGGCTACATATACAAAGTCATTGCACATGTGGTAGAAACAGACAAATGTAGGTGTTGTAAAACAGAATTGGAAACAGTTGCACACCTCATTGCTGGTTGTGACATACTAATGGCAGAAGGGCTGTATACTGAGATGCACAATAATGTGGCAAGACTATTGCACTAGGGATTGTGCAAACATTATGGTACTGAAGTGGCTGAAAAACACTGAGCCACAAAGCATCATAGAAAATGATGTAGTCTACATCACATGGGATCATCCATTACCAACAGTTCAAAAGATAGATGATAGAAAACCGTATATAGTGGTCAATGAAAAGAAGGCAAAAGTAGCATTGATCATTGAAATCACCACACCCAGTTACTACAGTGTCTTGCGGACAGAGAGAGACACAAAGTAATAAAATATCAGGATTTGCAGGAAGATACGAGAGCAATGTGGAAGAAAGATAACCAGACAGTTCCAATAGTAGTAGGAGCAATGAGTCTTATAAAAAAGAATCTACAATCATATTTAGATATGTTACTGATACATGTAATGCCATACAAATTGCAGGAGGAGTCATTAATGGGCACATTGCGAGGGCTGTGAAGAGCACTTTTGTCTGACATCAACAACTGAAACAATACTAATTTCATGAACTTTAATTATACTTTGACTTAGGAATGGGGTCCATTCCCCTCATGGTATTAGAAACCCAAAAGATTTGAAGAAATTAAAAAAAGACAAATACCATATTCAGAGAGTTGCAGAAAGTATTCTAAGAACTAAACTGAACTAAACTGACACATGAGTGGAGAGGGGAGGTTCTGCCAATGGGGATGACTGCAATTATTGATACAGACAATAGGCAAGGGGGGCTGGACTTTATTGGAGAAGGATAGCGGGGGAGCCAAGATGTTGGGAGTGGGACCGGGCCAAGAGTTTATTTGGACTGCGGGCTACAGATTGCCTTCCCTGTTGAAGACTGATGCCAGGGTGTAGGCAAGAGAAATAAAGACCAGCACTGTTAGAGTTTTAAGTAAACTCTAGAATGAAAGCTGCTATTGAGAAAGGAATAATTAGCAGAGCATATAAAATGTGGCATCATAAATAAAGGAAACAATCAGAGGATGCTGGAGGGAACTGGTGACTAAGGAAATTATATATATTTTTAGGTATGATGCAGAATCGGAATTGCCTGGACGTGGTGGGGCCTTGCTGGGTCTGGTTATGGTGGCTGCCAAGAATGCAATTGCTGGAAAGTGGAATTCAAGGTCTAAACCAGCTGTACTGGAAGTAGTCAATATAGTAAAAGAGATAAAACAACTGGAAACAGGATATTTAGAAAAGGGTAGGAGCAAATTACATAGAAAAAAATGGAAAATGAGGGAACATGTAAATGAAGAATGAGGTTTAAAAGAAGGCAGGATTTGAATGAGCTATGTAATATCTGACTGGCAATGTCTGGGTAGATTATAAGTGATATATATATATATATATATATATATATATATATATATATATATATGTACATAATGTTTGCATCTAAAATTATGTCAGTAAGGTTTGTTTTCATTTAATGTATGATTTCCTGTGTCATATGTGATCATTTAATAAAGATGTTTCTTGTGGTGTAACGTATAGATGCCAGCCTTATTTCTCTGCAGTTTGTATAATATTAAACATGTCTGGTAAATGTGAAAGTATTGCATGTTACAGGGCTCATTGGTGGTGTGTGGAGTAGAAAAAGATTTTTTCTCCACTTACTCCATTGTGACCACTATTGATTCTTACTGTAGGAGGCCCCATTATAAAATAAAGACATGGAATTCTCTGGCCAAAACCAAGACAGCTGCTATGGGAATTCTGCATACAGCTGAGCAATGTTGCCATCATTATAGAGACTTTAAGTGACACCATCCTGACCACCTTGGCTAGTGGGAGGCCACAATTACAGCTAGACCACTAGAGATGTCATTTTTCTCACCTACACATGCACATACATATATACTGCCATAGTTTAAACATTTTTATTGCTTTATTACAACAAATCATATTTAAACTACATACAGTGCAGCCCTCTTGCATGGTGCACTTTTTGTTTATCTCGAGGCAATATCATTATACACTAACAGTTCTGCTTTTACTTATTCTGTTCTTTCCATGATGTACATCTCTTATTTCAACAAAGTTAAACATTTAATACAACTTGTACACAGCTTGTGCCTGGGGTACAGATTAATGTACAACTTTAATAATGCAAAGCTTGATTTTTTTCATTTAATGCAAGAATCCTGTATCTTATGTTTTATAGGTTCTTTTATTACTGTTTTCAGACTGGGGTCACCTTTTCATTCCATTATAATCGACTGGTAATCTGTAGTCTTATGACATTTTATTAACTGCAGTCCTTTGTTTAGTGTATAATAAACTGATTCGACAAGTTCCATTTTGCACTTTGCAGCCTACTGTTTTGCTTCCCCTTGCTTTTGTTTCCCATCTCATTGATAATGTTCATTACATCAGTCAGTCCTCTTGTTACATATTATTTTGTATTTCTGAGTAATTACTTTATTGAATACTGTAAATAGCAATTCTACTGAAGATTTAACAAACACTAGTTCATGGATATCCCCCACTCTAGCTCAGTGGGTACTGTTCACTACCCAACTGTCAGATATAACTCAGTATCTGATTATCTCCTGAAGTGCCTTGATGAAGTATATTAGGTGTGGGACAAGACAAAAATATATGTTCAAAATCTCTGTTTTGTCCTGCCCACACTTTTGACAATGTTGATGCAGTTGTGGGAACATTTTGTTTACGTTTTTTCAGAGTGTAAAAGTGCTTATGTAGGCAGTTCCACACAAAAATCCTAAATTTCCTAGATTTAGTTGCAATCTTTGATGACTTGCACATCTCATGCCATTGATCCTTAGTAAATGTTTTTCCAAGAAGTTCTTGCCAACCCCTTATGGTGTCTGTTTCTAGCTTCTTGCTATTCTCCAGCAGTACTTTATATAATCTTCTTGCCAGTCTTTTGTTATTATCCTCAGTCCCTTTGGCTTCTATTAAGATATTAACCACTTCAGGTCTAGTTAATCTTTTTTGTGATATCTCTTTCTCACAGTTCTGTATGGTTGCGTATATTGCTATATATTTTAATAATTCCTAGGGCCTACCCTAAATGTTTCCTTGACTTCTTTCAAAGTCATTATTCTCCCAGTCAACTTCAATTGGTCCCATTAAAGCAAATCATTACTTTTATTGCATCCTGGTAGCATTCTGTCAGAGTGCCGTCTTTCCATTCTTACCATATCTATTAGTCAAATGTCAAACTTCCAGGGAGGCGTTATTTTGATTTTAAAAAGATCCTTTATCTTACCATAGATTTTGCTAAGTTACAAGTCCTTATTCTGGGGAATTGGTACTTTTTAGGGTGATGTGCAGAGCTGTAGTAACTACAGAGGGATTAAATTGATCAGTCACAGCATGAAGTTATGGGAAAGAGTAGTGGAGGCTAGGTTAAGAAGGGACGTGATGATTAGTGATCAGCACTATGGTTTCTTGCCAGGAAAGAGCACTACAGATGCGATGTTTTCTCTGAGAGTGTTGATGGAGAAGAACAGAGAAGGTCAGAAGGAGTTGCATTGTGTTTTTGTAGACTTAGAGAAAGCATATGACATGGTGCCTAGAGAGGAGTTGTGGTATTGTATGAGGAAGTCGGGAGTGTCAGAGAAGTATGTAAGAGTTGTACAGGATATGTACGAGGGTAGTGTGATAGCGATGAGGTCTGCTGTGGGAGTGACGGATGCGTTTAAGGTGGAGGTGGGATTACATCAAGGATCAGCTCTGAGTCCTTTCTTATTTGCAATGGTGATGAACAGGTTGACAGATGAGATCAGATAGGAGTCTCCATGGACTATGATGTTTGCAGATGACATTGTGATCTGTAGTGAGAGTAGGGAACAGGTGGAGGAGACCCTGGAGAGATGGAGATATGCTCTAGAAGAGGAATGAAGGTCAGCAGGACTAAGACAGAATATATGTGTGTGAATGAGAGGGAGGATAGAGGAATGGTGAGGATGTAAGGAGTAGAGGTGGTGAAGGTGGATGAGTTTAAATACTTGGGATCAATAGTTCAGAGTAGTGGTGAGTGTGGAAGAGAGGTGAAGAAGAGAGTATAGGCAGGATGGAGTCGGTGGAGAAGAGTGTCAGGAGTGATTTGTGACAGACGAGTACCAGTAAAAGTGAAAGGGAAGGTCTACAAGAGGGTAGTGAGACCAGCTATGTTATATGGGTTGGAGGCAGTGGCATTGACAAAAAGGCAGGAGTCAGAGCTGGATGTGGCAGAGTTAAAGATGTTATGATTTATACTGGGTGTGATGAGGGTGGACAGGATTAGGAATAAGTATATTAGAGGGTCAGCCCAGGTTGGAAGGTTTGGAGAAAAAGCCAGAGAGGCAAGATTACGTTGGTTTGGACATGTGCTGAGGAGGGATGTTGAGTATATTGGGAAAAAGATGCTAAGGATGAAGCTGCCAGGTAACAGGAAAAGAGGAAGGCCTAAGATAAGGTTTATGGATGTGGTGAGAGAGGACATGAAGGTGGTTGGTGTGACAGAGCAAGATGCAGAGGACAGGAAGAAATGGAAACAGATGATCCGCTGTGGCGACCCCTAATGGGAACAGCCGAAAGAAGATAATGATATTGGATCAGGTATGCCAACTTAATTTATATGCTCCATTATGATATTTAATAAGTCTGGAAAAGCTAAAAATCCTTGTATTATTGGCAATATCATCTTTTCTCATTTAACTCTAGGTTTGCTTCTCCTCACAAATTAACTTTTTTAGCTCCCTCTGGAGTAAGCTCCAGAAATCCTTTTCTGGGTTAAAAATGAATGTTTGGTTGATCTGGACTACAGTAAACATTTTTACAGCTTGGCTCTTACCATCCAGTCTAAGGTTAATGTGCACCACTTTTTAGCATTTTCCAAATCTTTCCCCTTATTATCTATCCAAGTTTCTTTGGGATCTTGTCATGTTCTATGTGTCAATGACACCCCCTAAGTATTTAATTTCATAATGACCCCACAAGAAGGGGAATTATTGAACTAAATCAAATGTGGAAGTATAATTAACTGTTATTGCTTTATTCTTGTCCAAATTAATTTTCTGTTCCTAGACTGAAGTGACTGAGTGTACTGTAAAGTATGAGTATCCCTTGCCCCAGATCTACCCTTCGCAAACAAAGCCAGCTTTTACTCAGGACATTCGAAGATAACACCCATATGTTTTAAAATATGGACTCTAAGTATGCTATCAAATATTTGCCTGCCTTGTATAAACCTACATTGGTCTACATCCATATGTTTTGACAACATACTTGCTAGTCTATGAGCCAAAATGCCTATAAAACCTTATAGTAATGGATTAACACTGACTTGGGTATGTAAGATGTACATCTATACATACATACAAATATTTCAAGCACAGGAATTAATGCCCTTCTAGCTTGCAAATATAGCAAAACACTTGTTCCCATAATGTGTCCAGGCTGTTCTTAAAAATATATAAACTTGTACTTGCTTTAATGTAATTTGGTAGTCTGTTCCATACATCAGCTACTCTGTCAGAGAACCAATTAGTACACTTCTCATTCCTTTAGAATATTCTACATAGGTTGTCTGATGATTCTCTACTACTTTTTGATAACCCCAAACATTCTCAGAGATAATTGTCTCTAAATGCCCTATATACCTGAATATGATCTCCTCTTAGATATCTGTAAGAGACACTGTACAAGTTCAGATATTTTAGTCTTTCATAATAACTTAAATTTTCACATCCATAGATGCGCTTGGTATATTTCCACTGTACTCTTTCCAGTTTACTCATGCTGGTTTTCTTATAGGGTTTCCATATTGTTATTCCATACTCAAGTTTGGCTCTAATGTAACTAACAAACAATGACTTCATTATTTTTGATTTCCTGGACTTTAAAAATCTTTTTATACAAGCTATAGTTTTATAACTATCATTAACCAATTGGTTGATATGATTAGAAAAATGCATAGCTGAATCTACCTATATACCTAGGTCCTTAACTGAGTCTGCAGTTTCAATCACTGTGTGCTGTATTAAATATTCACCTTTCAGTTTATGTCTCCTAAATCTCATATGCTTAGTTTTGGATATATTTATCAGCATATTATTCTCCTGTGCCCAAATGGTCAATTTAGTCAAGTTATTTTGCAGATATGCCTTATTTGTAAAAATTGTAACACATGTAATCAGTTTACCCAATTTCAGGTCATCTGCATATAGATTGTATAACACCTCAGATGAAAAAGTTAAGTCTGAAAGATACAATCTAAACAAGTAAGGGCCTAGGACAGAGTCCTGTGGGACACATTGACTGTAACCAAGGATTTCACCTGTCCAGTTGCTGTATGATGCTTGCCATGTCCTATTTGTAAGCCATGCTGCTATCCATCTTATCAAGAGTACATCAATACCTAGTTGTACTAATTTATTGATCAGTGTTTTGTATCTGACCCTGTCAAATGCGGAAGTTAAATCTATATAAATGACATCACAGCACAATTTTTAATTCGTAGCTGTTATTATATTGTTATAGAATATCATGTTACAAGTGGTAATAGATCTATTTTCAACATATGCATGCTAATATATGGTTTCAAGTCTCAACCTATCCAGTTCTTATCCAATATTATCCTCTCCATTATTTTTTTCCACAACATGAACGTAGACTTAAGGGTCTATATGACTATAGGTTTGAATTACTCCCCTTTCCCTTAAAGAGAGGTTTAATAAGCACATCTCCAAACTTAATGAATCTCCCCATATTTATATGACCTAGGGAATAATAGATATAATGGTACTGTATGTTCTTGCTGAAGTGCTCTTAGGTCATTGTTACTAATTCCGTCTCCTCCCTGCGCTTTGTTTGGATCCAGTTTGCCAGTTCTTTTTCAACTTATCACCCCTTTTGTGGAGCCAAAGTGTTTTGCATAAGATTTTATAAACATATGTATAATCTGTTGTGTCTGAGACTAAATTTTAGAATCTGCACAGTTTATCAATGTGCGTGTCTTTATTCCTTCTACATCTTATGAATCTATAAAAAGGATTTCTATTATGCTCAATATCTTTATATAAATTTTCTTCAAATTTTTCTTGATATTGTATCACACTATGCTTAATCTGTTTGTCCAGCTTGTTTATTTCAGTTTTCAAAGTTGTAGTTCGACCTGTCTTCCATTTCTTATATTTTTTGTCTCTCACCTTAATCAGATATCTTCTTCTTATGGAAATATATCCCCCTGATGTTGTATGCCTAGAGTCTGATGTTAAACATTTTTTGACTTTTTGCGCTCAAACATTTTCTCTTTCAAAACTTTCCACATTCCAGCTGCAGTTTTTTCCACTGAACACCTCACTCCAATTAGTTTTACATAGTGGCTGTTTTGCTTCCATATGTTGTTGTTGTTTGTCTTTCGGCTTTTTCCCGGTAAGGGGTCGCCACAGTGGAACTCCGATCTGCTAATGATTGGCAGTAGATTTTTTTACGAAACGCCGAGGTGCCAGCTCGACGCCCAACCTTCAACGAAGGCACACCCATTTATGCACGCATATCTTTCGAAAGCTACCCAACCATGAGGAGGACATGCAAACTCCACACAGAAGGCATTCCCAAGCCAAGCTGAGAATCGAATGGGAGAACCTCTTGCTGTGAGGTAACAACGCTACCGCTGTACCACCGTGGCATCTACAACTGTTTTGCTTCCATATAATCTGTAATTAACCTTCTGTGCACTGGTTTAGATTTCATTTTGGCAGAATTATCTAACAACAAATTAACCTTTATAACCCCATAATCGCTGCACATCAGTGGTGGTAAAACTTGACTTGAAGTTACAGTAATTTCTTTGGGAACGCAAACAATGTCTAGTATATTCCGTCCCCTGGTAGGTTTTTTACAATGTGAAGTAATTGTTGTTCCTGAATATACTCTGTAAATAATTTCCTTACTAGCATTGTTGAATCAGTATTATTCCAGTCTGTTTCAGGTAAATTTAAGTCCCCATCTAATATTATTCTTCCTTCTGTGTTTCATGTAAGAAATGTATGAATTCCTCTAGGTCATCTGCACTTGATATTGGTGGTCTATACACTCGAACAATTGTTATATGTTCCAGGGTTGTCTTTATTGTCACAGTTATACAGTCTATAGCATTAGTGTTATCACCGAACATGTAATAATCACAGGTCTCATAGCTATCTTTAATCCCTATCATAACACCTCCACCTGATTTTTTGTTAGAATGTTTGTAACAGTAAAAACATTAATTCCCTGACAGAACTGGTTTCCAGTCATTGTTCTTTAAGGTTAAAGGGCCCTTTCCTTAATTAGGAATGATAGAAATAAGCATTATTTTTCCATGATGAGCGTACTTGGTTTTGTTCCAATATTGCATTAAACAGTACATGCCAGACCTCCACAACTTTTCCTTTCACCCTCTTCCATACCTCCACCAGGAGGCTATCTGTTCCCAGAGATTTTCCTAATGCTTGATTCTTTAGCTGGTGTCTTATTTCCTTAGTCATTACAAAAGCTCTATTTGCCACTTACCGTCCTAGCTTAGGTAAGTCCAGTCCTGCCATGAAGTTAAGCCAACTATCAGGCCCTCTGCTATTACACCCCTTTGATGCATATAGCTCTTTATTAAAAAAAAACTCTTAATATTTCCATTTATTTTCATCAAATGCTTATCAATTACTGTCTCAATTTATTTTCTGTTTGTGCTATGTTCTTCATATTGATCACTCCTGCAGTAGCCTAAATTATATGGGTTATATCCTGCACAGGATATAACAGCCGGCCAGCTTCCAAATCTTCAGGACACCTTCCATATGCTGAAACCATTAGTCAGTCAGCTTGAAGTGAGCTGACTAAAAGACAGGTTTGGGTGCTAAGCCCTTCAGAGCCTTCCTGCCACTGAAGGGAGTGCTTTTCAGGCTTTCAAGGATCGATGGTCAGCTTGTGCTGTTCCATTTCTTGATAGACAAGTTATCTTCAAGGAAAAACCTTCAACATATAATTTCTAATGTTTACACTTACTTTCCTGTGTAGGAAAGTATATTTTAAGCTGGGAATATATTTTGTTGACCATCACATGACTTTACTGTACTTTTAAATGGAATTGCACATTTGTTTCTGACAGTTTAAAAAAAAAGTTAATTTAAACATTCTAAAACTGAATTTTTTTTTTTGAGAAAATGTGTTTAAATTACTTTTGGGGGCTGATAATATGTATTGGAGTGTTTTTTACTGTGTTTGTACACTGGGAAAGTGACTTATACTTTTTACATTTTACCGGCTAGTACTGCTTAGTTTTCCATGGAAAGAAGTGCCATATTTGGCGTTATCATGGAACAAACTACCATTTGCAATTTGCCTCAACCAGTGGTGGGTGGCTCTGTTGTGACCAAAGCTGGTTCTTTAGATCACTCATCTCTTTCCCTGGATTGGTTTTGTGTTGTCCATACAGCTGCTATGGTCTATGGATTAGCCACATCTTCTGCAGCTGTTGGGGTCCCCTTGGTGGGCAAAGGAGAGCTGCGCCACTGTTGTAAGCCTTAGTAAAAGGAGCAGGGAAGGTGCCCCTGTTTATCCAGAATGTTGTAACCATATCTGAGGAAGCTGTTGCTCCCATTAATAATCCTGTCTGTCCCAAATTTCCTGTCAAAAAGAAACAGAAAACTAAATGTATCTTTTCCTGCACCATGCCACTGGACAGGAGGCAAGCCCCCTGTATGCCCCCCACCCCCTACTAATTATATATACTAACACCAGGATCACAAAACAGTGGGGAAAAATAAATTCCCATTTTCACTATTTGGAGTTTTCAGCATTTTGAATTTTTCAACCAAATGAATATATTCCAGCTGTAGGAAGGAATTCAGTATGGCAGTAATAATTGAGCACTGCATTTATAACTGTAAAATTGGCTTCCTTAACTCTATATGTAGGTATAATAATAAATTTGTTGGAGTTTGCCAGCAGATATTTGACTATGGTCTAAAACAGCATGAGCGGCGAGAAGCTGAGGTTGCAACATTCTTTGAGTGCCTTCAAGAAGCTATCAATGAAAACCAAGAAATGGGTACAAACAAAATCAAAGAGTTTGAAAAGAAGAAAGTAGAGGTAAGAATGCCATTGTCTTTCAAAAGATAAATCCATGTCAAAATATTGTTTCTGTGCATTTTCCCTTATACTGTGCTGTCCTGTGGAAGACAAAAAACCCTTTATTCAGTTAGATATCACAACTTACTTTGCTGCCCTGGGAAATTGTTTATTTTTATTTTATTTATTTTTTTATGCTTTGTTAACTACGTGGGTGTATTGGTCCATAGATCATTTTCAGCTGTGACTTGGGCAACAACGGGACAAGTAGGTTTATAGCTTTATAGGTAGTTACTTGGTGTGCAGTCCAAGAGACCATTAAGGAGTCTGGCGCAGATTCCCAATTAACCCCAAAGCACTGTCGGGTTAAGTGACTTGCTCAAGGTCAGACAGAAGGCAAATGAAGGTGGGAAGTTTCAACCCCTGTTCCCTTGGAAGAGGAAACAACTCATTAACAAGTCAGGGCTTTAGTCCTCTGTGCTAATTCCGACATAGAAATATATTACAAAATGAAAAACAGCCAAGCCCTGGTTAGGATGGTAGCAAGTCAGTATCTCTGTGAGTAACTGAGAGCAAAATGTGAAGTCTAGGTATCACTTGCCTGGGGCAAGCTGGGTAGGGAGATGCTTCTGGGGAATCTCCTGAAGTGGTAGGTGCCTCCTTCTCTTGTAGTCCTGGGGTGGTCCTCTTTTCAGTATCTTGTTGGTTTCCGGTCCCTTTTCCAAGAAATTTTGTAGTCCTTAAGCTTGGTTAGAATGAAGACTAGTACTCTGTTCAGTTCCAGTTACAAGTTTCTTTATTGGAAGATGAACGCTGTTTAGTTAACTGAGTAACAACAATTTAGTCATAGCTATTTATTACAGATTTGGTGGGCAGATTATAGGTTGTAGCCCAGCTTTTCCATTACATAATTAGGGGCATGTGTGTGTGGGTGTCCTAGTCTAAAGATCCTCCCATGATGTTATGGTGGGGGTGTCCCCATGTGTGCATGGGGGTGGGAGTGGTTGGGTCCTGTTTCTTTCTCTTTATTATCTCTATTGAATGTAAAACCATAGAATCTCTATTCCAGTTAAGAATGCACTATGATAAAGTTATACATAGGTACATTTAATCAGATTTAAAATCAGTTGGTTTCTAAAAACTTGATCCAATCAGTCCATGACAAAATTCATGACGACAGTAGTTAGTGGAAAAAAATATTTGTGTTAATGAACTTGTGTCACTAAAAGATTAATCATCATTTTTAAAAATACCTCACTTTTAAAATATACCTTTATATATGTATGAGTGTATGTTTGTTGCCACTTTTAAAAAATGGCCGGTCAACTAAGATCTGCTGCGCTTTCTTTTGTTGCAATTCCTCAGATCTGCTGGGGGGAAATACATAGTTTTTTAAATTACAATTTTTACAAAAGAGGAGAAAAAACAAAAGAAAAAAGTGATGAATTATCTGCCATGTGTTATGGGGTTGGGGAGGTTGGCGGGCATAGCTTAACTTTTAAATTCATAACTAAAGTATTTATGTAAAGTATTTATGGAAGGCCAGATGGAAGGAGCCTGCTGTAGCATCTAAGGGTGAAAAAATGTGTTAGAGTTATTTGGCGTTGTTCTGATCAACCAGGGTTTATGTCAAAGATGGGTACCCATATACCATGCTACAAATCCCGAGGATTATATTTAGAAGGAGGTTGGCACAGCTTGCTAAGTTACCAAGAGATAGGGATTAAGTGTGCAGGCTCGTATCTCTAGCCTAGCTTTCCCCTGGCCACTATGCAATGAGGATGGGATGGAAGTGAACAATGGAACTTTTTACTTCCAGTGTGCATGCCGAGGCTGCCATGAGGTGTCGACCACATGGTCACCCTGGGAGGCTTTGAAGTAGTCATAATTTTGTCCTTTAACCTACATCATGGAGCTGGGAAAAAAAAAAAAAAAATATATATATATATATATATATATATATATATATATATATATATATATATATATATTTTTTTTTTTTTTTAGCTAGTGAACTCCATGAATGCTGACATCTGTTAGTGACTTCTGTTGTCCACTGTCATGTGCACCATCTAGGATAACTCCTTACATACCTACCTCATTAGTGTTAGTGGTTAGCAGGACTTCTGTATTCCTGCAGGGACGTTACTGCTCTTGGGTTATTGTGTACATATGAGGTCCTCATTCACTTCTCCATTATGCCATTCTGGCACTTGTATAATTCCTGCCAAATCACGTGGAGTGTTTGATGACATAGATCCTGGCTTAATTTTCTGCTAACTTAGATCAGCATTCTTGGGAGAAGTATGAGAAAACAAAAAGCAACTTTCAGTTCCTGAAAAGAAGAAAAGCTCTCCATCTAATCTTGTAGTGGTCCAACAAATGAAAACACCAGAACATTGTGCTAAACACGCAACTCCATGATAGCTATATTACTATTTGTAATTTTTTCAGTTTTCTAACAAAAACATTGTTACAGCTATGTTTTTTGGGGTCTGTATTACTTTATTGAAGGTTCTTTCCAAGAGCCTTCGTTCATTGAACCATATACAACCAACATTCACTTCTGCGAACGTTCAGTTCAACAAATGACTTTCCCAGGGTAAGTAACAAGTTGCCTAGCATTAGAAATTTGCCCTTTTCCCCACTGTGGTTCGATCTCAGAGTTGGCACATATAGTTGGGGGTGTGGGAGGGGCACCACCCACCACTTCAGTGTGTTTGAAATACTGTGCTTTGTGTGACAGTCTGAATGTTAGGCAACTCATTACTTTCCCTGAGAAAGTAATATTTTATTTATTTTTATTTTTATTTTTATTTTACATTTGTTGACCGGGCTAGTCTAGCTGGATATATGTCCATTTTCAGTAGAGGCCCGGGGAGAAAAGCTCCAAGCATGAACAGTGACAAAGTTAACAATATAAAAAGACATAATAAAGCAAATACAGAGGCAGCGTTATACAAAGAAAAATTAAAAATTCTAAACTATAAAAATTTTAGTAAAAAATTATACTAAGCAATATACTACACATATGAGAAGGTATGAGCAAGAGTCAGTTAAGAGAAAAAGAAGTTATATTTTATCTTCATATTATGAAGAAAATGGTAATAGCTAGATTTGAAGGCATAGGTTAGAGGGGAAGAAAGGAAGGGGAAAAAGATATCAGTCTGGGTTAGCACATGGACTGAGCCAATGAGTTTTGAGATGTTCTTTAAGATGTTTTTTAAATAGAGAAGTCGAGGCAAGGGTTGATAATTCAGAAGGAAGCAGATTCCAGTTTTTACCTGCAGTGTTTGAGAAAAGTGAATCACCGGCTTTGTTGTTGGATTTAATAGAGGAAACTAGAAGCTTATTAGCAGAGCGTAGTGTAGCTAGATTTTTATATGGTGTAATTACATTAGTGAGGATAGGAGTGTTGTTAGGGTGGTAAAGGATCTTTTGAGTAATAAGTAGTTGTTGACAGAGTATGTGGTTGTGCAATTCTAGCCATTCCAGTTGTTTGAGGTTGAGGCAGTGGTGAGTTTTAAAGGGAGAGCCTGTAATGAATCTAGCTATGCTATTATAACAGGTGGAGAGTTTAGAGAAGTTGTTTTTGGATAGGTTAGTATATATAACAGAGGCATAGAAGATGGTGGAAATTAGGTGGGTCTGGGCAATAGTTTTCCTTGCAGAAGGGGTAAGGAAGGGTTTAATTCTATAAAGGGTACCAAGTTTTTTGTTGACAGACTTTATGGTGCAGTTGATATGGTCATCAAAGCTGAGACGATTATCAATTGTTACACCTAGTAGGCGGGTTGTACTGTCTGGGGTTATGCTGGTACCATTGTTAGAGGTTACAGAGAAGAATGGAGTAGGTGATTTATGGGTTGGAGTAAAAAGCAGTAGTTTTGTTTTTTTTGGGATTTGGGAGTAGACAGTGTTCCAAAAACCAGTTTTCAACATTATTAAAAACAGTTTGGGTGAGAGAGTGGAGAGAGGGTATATTCTTGGCTGAACAGATTAAGGTGGAGTCGTCAGCATATTGAATGCAGGTGGCTTGAGGTATGTTCATGTGTAGATTGTTAATAAATAAGGAAAAGAGTAGGGGATCTAAGATAGAGCCTTGAGGAACTCCAGTATTTACTGGGAGTAGTGAAGACAGATTGTTTTGCCAAAGTACTGCTTGATGTCTATTTTCCAAATAAGACCTAAACCATTGTATAGATTGAGGATCGAGAGAATGGGCCTTTAGTTTGTCTAGAAGTAAGTTATGGTTAACCATATCAAAGGCTTTTGACAGGTCAATAAATAGTGCAGAGGAAAAAGAGTTATTGTTATGATTTTTGTTAATAGAGTCGGTAAAGGATAAGAGGGCAGTTGATGTGCTATGGAATGACCTAAAGCCATGTTGGCAGTTTGCTAGTAGGTTATTTTGTAGTAAGTGGTTAAGTAGTTGTTTGTGAATACATTTTTCCATTATCTTAGCTAATGGGGAGAATAAAGCAATAGGATGAAAGTTAGAAAGCCCAGTAGAAGGTCCATCTTTATGTAGGGGGATGATGTGGGATACTGTCCATAAAGTGGGAATTTTGCCTTCTGAGATGGTTCTGCTAATAAGGATAGAGATGGAAATGTCTATGGCTTTTGCGGAAATTTGTAGGTATTCAGATGGGAGACGGTCAGCAGAAGGGGTGCAAGATTTCAATTTTTGAAGTAATTTGCAGATGAGAGATGTAGATACAGGTTGTATATGAAAGGCGGGAGATGGAGTCTTGGGTATATCTAGTGGGGAAGCAGTGAAGGGTGGTAAGGAATTAGCTAGAGTTTGAATGGCTTCTGTAAAATAGTTATTAAAGGCGTCAGGGATCTGTTTGGAGTTGTTATGGTTGAAACCGGCTGGGTCTGGAGTAGTAGGGTGGCCTGGTTGAAGAAGTTTGTTTATCCCTGACCAAAATTTTTGTGGCGTTTGTTGACTGGTTTGTTGGAGGTGAAGGTAGAAGTCTTTTTTGTCTCTAAGAATATCTTTCTTGGTGGCATTTCTTAGCTGTTTAAAGAGGAGGTGATCAGTTGGACATTTGGTGGCTCTCCATTTAGTCCAGATTTTATTTCTGAGGAGTATCTTTTGCCTCGTTTGTTTTGTGAGCCAAGGGGCAGATTTGGTTTTTATTCTAGTAGAATGATAAGGTGCATGGCAGTCAAGGATTTGAAGAAAGTTAGTATTAAAGTAGGTGACAGCCTCATCCAGTTCAAGATGGGTTAGTGGTGACCAGTCACATGCTTGTAATTCATTTAGGAAGCTGTCAGGATTGATGCTGAACTAAATGATTGCAGAAGTGAATGCTCACTATATATGGTTCGATGAACAAAGGTTTGCAGGAATGAACCTTCGATAAATTGAAATAGACCCTTTTTTTATATTTCATGTTGTTCTTTTTTGACTGAGAGTGAAAACACTCAGTAAAACTATTAATTAAAAAAAACTATGACGCAAACAAATATGGGTGGAGTTCTTACTGATATGGCCCCAGCTGCTTAATAATTGACTGCTGACTTATTAGCACTTGTTCAAAATATGTATTTTGCAGACAAGATCAATGTGTTTGGGACTGATCCCTACCCTTTCATACAGTGTCCTGAGAGTTGATGATTACATTAAGGCGATTGCTTTGTTTTCAGTTAACGTTTTTGAGAAATTGACTGTCAATTAACACATTAACACCTCTGTTGTGTGGAATATCACACCTCTAGCAGCCTATGCACAGTTTGCATTCCGCAGCATTTTCTGAAAAAATGTACTTAAAAAGTGTCAGATAAAACAAATGTAAATATTTTGTGGAAAATAAAAATTATTCAAATTGTATAAATAGCAATGTTTATCAGTAAGAAGTATTCTTTGCGGTGATAATAGTCACTGCATTCACAGACTTACTATGAATACTATAATACATTATAATGCACACAGATCCCAAATTATATTTTTCACAAATTGTTATATCGTGTCAACTATACTACCTAGACATATATTGTTAGAACATTTTTGTTAACAGACATAAATCTTCACATGACAAGAAATTCCTCTGAGTGCATGATTATTGAGTTATTTAAAGAAATATGAAAACAAGTTGTTTTATTAGCAATACAGATAATACTGTACATCTCTCAAGATGTACAACTTACAGTGCAAATATCAAATGCAGTTTTCTTCAAGAACATCTAAGGTTTTACCTGATGTCATGCAACGGTTTGCAAGTCACTTGTTTTTGAAGTATTGAGTACATATGGAGATATTATTTTCATAATTACAAACATCTAGCAATATCTGTGGTATAGTGTGATATAAATGGACATTAACAATAAATTTTCCTGTCTCTCACCATGGCATCTCACGCAATGGCCCTCAATAACAGTCATAAAAATATGAACATAAATTTGAAAATATGAATAATAAGTGACACATTAATTGAGTAATTTCTTTACAAAGGGCATCATAGATTAACAATCTTAGTGTCATTTTGTTAATAACTCTTTGCCCTTTCTAATTCTGCCTGTTATTAGCCAATAGGTCACTTGGTTAAAGAAACCAGGCCCAAAATAGGTCTGGACACCATAAGGAGCTATGGTTGTCAACTGGAAGTATACAAAAATGGCGTTACAGGCTTGAGTGAGTTAACTATTATGGCTCTGTCTACAACAGTATGTAAATATGTTCTTTGACCTCCTGACTGAGTTTCTGATCATGATGCAGAAGTGACCATCTGTTGAAAGCACCATCTGAGGTCTTTGAACTCTTACTCTTAAGAACATAAACATACATACCGCCAATGGTCCTGGGAAAGGCTCCTTAACAAGTGTGTGTGTGCTATTTCTAGGTATTTTTTAGAGTTGCTTTTGTAGATTTAATTTTATTTTTAGCTACTTTTAAAATGTAGTTGCTTACAGTAGCAATGGATACTGTCACCTTTTCTATATAGTTTTGAAATATGACCTCCCAATATTTACATTTTAGTGAATTACTTTCTCAACATGCTCTAAGAATGGCCTATGCAAATTGAGAGTTGCTTGGAGGAATTTCTTGACAAGCCAGTCTTAGACATGTACTGTCTCAGACTTCAGTCCTTATCAGCCCACAAGAGTTTAGTGTTGCCTGATAGTAAGTCATTCCAAATAACACTGGGAAATTTAAATCACATAACAGGAATGTTGTACCCTGATCCAAACTCTTCTTGAAGGAAAATAGAAATCCTTCTCAGAACAATCCAGTCCTGTACTATGATGCAAACCAGCTATAGCTGGAAATTTGTGGCCTAGAAAGAAGATGACACATCCTGTACCCCTGTTTCTGCACAATTAAATGACAGACAGGCACAAACACTCTGCCTTACATAAATCAAGACACTGCCTCCTGTTTTACATGACTCAAGGTTGTGATAATCATTGTACTGACTTATACTGGTTATTATGTCATAAGTTCATAGGTAAGTACTAGGCTAGCAGTCATACCTCTCAGCCTCGTAGAGCAAAACATCTGGACAAACCCTGACAGAATGGGGAATAAAGGCCCAAAAATAGGGACAATTTTTAAATATTGCTCTTATAAACTTAGAAAGTTGTTAGAATAACAGGAATTGTCTTATTATGCATTTATCTGAACAATAAGAATTTATTTATTTATTTATTTTTATTTTACATTTGTTTACCGGGAAAGTCTGACTGGAACTAGGTCCATTTACAGCGGAGGCCCGGGGAGAAAAGCTCCACATCAAACAATTTTATACAGTGGTATATATAAAATCAAGATATATCATACAATAGTTTGTTCCAGACAGGTTTACTTTACACACATTGGACCCTGGATGTTGGTATTTGGGAAAAAACACACATTGACTGATGCAATCAAAGAGACATCTCACAAGACATAATAGTAGCAAATAGTAGGCCTTGTATGGGAGTTTCTGAGTGCTGTATATTAAACATAGTAAGCAGTGAAAGAGAGGAGGGTAGCGAGAAAATGGAGGAGAGCAGGAAAGCATTTAAGTAATACAAGGAAAGAACCAGGTCTGCAAGAGGTGTGGCTTAAGTGACTTTTTGAATAGTGAGATAGATGTTGCTGAAGAGATATTTTGGGGGAGAAAGTCTGAAACACAAATGTGTATCATTAATTAGTGACTTTATTCCTCAAATCATCCCAATGATTGGCCAGAAAATCACAAATTTTATAAGGAACAGACCAAAAATATGAGGCAAAAATCTGGATATTCTGCGAAAATCTGGACAGTTGAGAGGTATGCTAGCTGCCTTTGCAGGCCATTTTAAGCCTAGCCAGTATCCCTTTTGGTGCTTGGCTTAACCTATCCCATTTGGTGTTAGGCTGGCCTTACCCATGCCATGGTCAATCATTAATGTATTACCCCTAATAAGAATAACTTACATCATACCATAAATAATTTGAGGGAACTCATGCATAAAGCTTCCTGTGTCCATTAATAGGACAAAGGGCAGCCCTGGGGTAAATTTACTGTTTCCCATCCATAGATCCAAGTAGCTGTTGAATAGAGACAGAGATAAGCCTTGTTTTACATGAATGGTGATTCTGTTTTCAGAGCAGTGGTATCCTCTTCAATATATATCTGTCCTTCCACACTGTTCTGTTGATGCTGCAGAGGAGATTTAGATCCCCAGACCAAGTATTTCTGATGTCATTTGATTCCTGATGTACAGTAAATCCATCAGTATTGAGTTGAAGGATGCTTTGTATGCTAGTCACAGATCACCTCATAGCAGTCTATAGGATATCAAGTACAGTGACAGGGCTTTGAGTCAGTCCATATAGAATATATTATTAAGGCCTTCTATCCTATTAGTATGGTATCTATATGGGTATTCCAGTTGTTGCATACATCTGGACAATAATCCTAGACCTGACCCAAGAGCTATAGGTTTAGTTATTCCAGTTGCTATTAACATTTTGTTAATTCTAATCCTTCTCCTTCAGACAAGGATGGTAAGACTATTGATAAGTTGTTTTTTTTTTGAAGCTATTGAGAAGTTTGGGGAAGATGTGTATGCTTCTAAAACTTTGATTTTTAGAATTCTGGATTGTCGGGATCATATGTTAAAGTTTATTTTGACAAATTATGAAAGTATGAGGAATGTTTCACTGCTGTTCCTTCTTGTGAGGAAAATTTGGTTTTGTGTGCTTTGGTTTCTCCCATCTCTATTACTTATTGTTTAAAGTGTGTTTATGACTGTGTAAATACTACACCCGGGGTTATCACCACTGGTACTGCTTTGAGGAAGTTTTTCTGGCTGTATTCTCAGAACATCCCAGAAGATGTAAAAAATAAAATTTTGAATTCTCCTTTGGACAGAGGTTTAGTTTTTGGACCCTCTTAAGAGATTATCAAAAAGTTAGATGGGAGAGTATGCAGATTCAAGGAATCTCTCAGATTTTTTCAGCAGTCCTTTTCTAAATTTTCCAGTGGATTTTCTGCTCCCTCTTCCAGTTTTGGCAAGAAACAAAATAAACCATCTCAGCAGAATGCTGGTAAGCAGACATTTAAAAGGCAATGGCAGGGAGGTTCCAGAAAGAAAGCTGAGCTGAAAGCCCCCCAAAACAAACAACAACTAAATAAGACAGAATGACTATTTAAGGGAACCCCCCCACACACACACAAACACCTTGGCAGTCCCTTACCCTTCCAGAAAGTCTGAATCTCCATTTCTCAATTTACCAACAGATTGTTTCAGAGAAATGGGTTCTGAAGCTGATCCAGCTAGGATACACTGTCTCACAGGGGTAATAGAAGCAATTCCACCTTCCCAGTTGGGGAAAGGATTTTATTCAAGAATATTTTTATTGCTAAAGAAAGAAAGAAAATTTCTGGAGACCAGTTGTGGATCTTTCTCTTTTTCCTGAATCAGTTTGTATAGTGCCCAAGTTCAAAATTTGGGTCTATATTAGAACATTGAAGTTTCACAATTTCGAATGTTCTGATATCGACCCCTATTCTGTGAACGCTGAAAACAGCGAAGCTACAGAAAAACACATTTTTTCCTAGGGAAAGAATTCAGTTGTCCGTTTCTGTCACTTTGCTATTTTCAGTGCTGTGGTAGAAAGTTACGGGTCGGGTTCAGGTAAGTGTGCAATTGGCCACGGGTTAAGTGTGTTAGGGTTAGGGCACAGGTTAGGTATGTGTACGATTGTGTGGACGTGAGGGTTAGGGCGGGTTAGGTGAGTTAGGGTTAGGGCATGGGTCAGGTACGTGAACAATTGTGTGGACATGAGTGTTAGGGCAGGTTAGGTGAGTTAGGGTTAGGGCGCTGGTGAGGTGAGTGTGCAATAGTGATGGACCTTAGGGTTTGGGTTTGGATTAAGGTAAGTGGATAGTTAGTGGTGTATGTACAGTTTAGTGTAGGGTTAGATATAAGATTTTAGGTGTATGTGTGTGGATTGCTGTTTGTTTGGTGTGCTTGTGTTGTGTGTATGTGTTTTGGAACAGCAAATTTTTTCCTTAGGAAAAAATTTGCTGTTCTGCATGTTCGATGTTGTCAGCTTTCACTGAATAGGGGTCGATATTAGAACATTCAAAGTTTTGAAACTTCGATGTTCTAATATAGACCCCAAAATTCTTTAATTTCACAACCTACTACCCCTTCTTCCTCATTTGATTTTTTTAGTAAACTTAGATTTAAAAGATAGATATCATCATATTCCTATTCATCCAGATTTTATTTATTTTTATTTTACATTTGTTGACCGGGATAGTCCAACTGGATTCATGTCCATTTTCAATGGTGGCCCGGGGAGAAAAGCTCCAAGATAAGATTACTAAGTACAATATATACACTGGTTACATACTTAACAAGTTATACAAATTTCAAGGTTAATGTTTCTTAAGGTTTTGTGTGTCTGGATCACATTATCATTTCTCTGCCTTACCCTTTGGGCTATCCACTGCACCAAGAGTATTCACAGGTCTAGCTCCTGTCATAGCACATTGCAGGCTACAGGGTACTAACATTTTTCCGGGTCTACTTCAGTAGATCGAAATCCTGCTTACCTGACTTTCAAAGGACCGAGACAAAGAAGCCGAAACTCCAGAAGACTGACTGCTCGGAACACTGACAGATCGCTATATGTAACTAACCGCTTGGCCAGCATGTTGACCTTTGCCCCTTACCTCAGCGGTAGTGCGATCGCAGAATTGGTATATTTAGTTATGAGGGTTGGGGGCAAAGCGCCCCACATGGGTGGGTTTTCTTTGCTTTAGTTTTAGTGTGTTTGCAGGGTTAGGTGAGCGGTTACTTACCCGTAGTGATCTGTCAGTGTTCCAAGCGGTCATTTTTCTGGAGTTTCATGTTTTTCATCTTGGTCTTTTGAAGGTTGGGTAAGTGGAATTTTGGTCTACTGAAGCAGACCCCATTTTTCCATATACAGAGGAATTGCTTATCTTTGCGGAGTCTTTTTCAAAGTTTCAGGAAACTTTCACTTAGGTAGGAGATCTCCTACACAGGCTGGGATTCCAAGAGAATGTTCAAAAGTCTTTTTTGCCTCTGTCACACAGGATTGTGTTTCTGTGGTGTCTAATAGACACCTCAGTACAAAGATATTTTCTTGCACAGGAAAAATAGATCTTTATGTAGATCTACTCCATGGGTTTTCTGCTCAGACTTTTGTTACTCTGAAGGAATACCTCAGGGTTCTGGGTCTTATGGCATCCGTGATTCTGATGAAACGTCTTGCAAGACTCCACATGAGAAGGATACAATGGTATATGAAGTTTCTTTGGTCCAAGCATCAATGCCCATTGTCTTTTGAAATTCCAGTTCTGGGATTTGTGTAAAGAGAAATCACTTGGTGGAGACATCAAATATCCTTGAATCCAGGTCTCCCTGTCTCCCTTCCTGCTACAAAACAGTCAGTCACAATAGAAGCCTTGGACTTGTGGCACAATAAAAATAGAGAAAAGCACTTAAATATAAAAGAGTTGCTAGTTCTTATAAAGGCCTGTAACTTTCTGAATAATCTGTGGTTCCAGGACCTCTTCAGGTAGTTAGAAACTGTACCACAATGATGTGGTACATAAACAGGCAAACAGGAACCAGATTTTACCCCCTTTTAGCCATGTTAGCATGGGCTGTAGTTTTATAGTGTATAGTTTCACTCTACAGGTATCTTAAATTCCATCACAGCAAAACTGTGTGGCAGACAAGCTGAGCAGGACAAAGGCAGACCCTCACAAATGGAAACTTGATTGGGGGGGGTTAAAATTTGATCCATCTGTGGGGAGTTCCTCAGGTAGACCTTTTTGCCTCCTTTATGAACAATCGGCTAGTAAAAGTTCTATTCTAGGAATCTATGCGAGAAAGTCTGGAAGACTGACGCTTTTTCTTTGCCCTAGACAGGAATGTTCCCTTATGCTTTTTTACCCTTTCCACTGATATCCAGGGTCTTCCGAAGATTCTGAAAAAATCTGCAAAGATCATTGTGTTGAATTCCTTGTGGCCCAGGCAGCAGTAGTTCTACCTTCTTTTAGAATTGGCCAGGACAATTAGCTTACTCACAGACTAGATTTACTTAAACAAGAACAGGGTTGTTTGATACATCCCGACCCCAAACAACTGCAAGTGACTGGATGACAGGTTCTTAATATCTTCTAGGCACCTGTCTTCTAAGGATGTGCAGCAGCTACTAATGTAGGCAAGAAAGCCTGCTACTAGAAAAGCATATATACGCAAAGGGAAAGGGTTTTCTAGTTGGTGCCAACAACATAATCAGCACCAATTAAGAGTTAACGTTTCTCTTGTTTTGCAGTATTTGTGTGAGGTCTTACTCCTCTATCAAGAATTATTTGTCAGCCCTCTTTCAATGCATTCTCATGAAAATGTTTTTGAAAGCTGTGATAAGTAACAAGCTTCACAGAAAACCAGTGGCTCCTTCCTCCTTGGGATCTTAATTTTGTGTTAGAGAAGCTAACACTTGTTCCATTTGAACTAGCTCATCTGGATGACTTAAAATTCTTAACGTGGAAAAGTTTTGCTGATTGCTCTGACCACTGCAAGAAGAGTAACCAAGTTGCAAGCTCTTAGTGTGTGTCAATCATATCTCATTTTTCACAGAGACAGGGTTTCTTTGAGAACTAATCCTTTTTTTATGCCTAAAATGGTACCCAAGTTTATTTTAAGCCATCTCCCTATTTTCATTCCAGAACCTAAAATTGAGTGAGAAAGGATATTTTATACTTTGGATGTTGACAGACAACTTTGGTACTATCTCAACAGAATAAAATATTTCAGAATTTCCAATCAGTTGTTCATTTCTTGTGAAGGTAAGAAGAAGGAACAACCTGTGTCAAAGAAGACTATTTCCATATAGTTATGTCAGGCTGTTACCTTTTGTTATTCTCACAACAACAAAACTATTCCAGGTAGGCTCAAGGCACACTCTACCAGTGCCTTGGCTTCATCTATGGCTTTTTGGTAAGGGTTTCACTGTGCAAGTATTCTACAAGCAGCAATTTAGTCTTCTGTGCGTATTTTTACAAAACACTGTAAACTAGATTCATTTTCCAGGTGTAGAACATTATTTGCTGGGAGCATTCTCCAGGGGCTCCTGGATCCACCCTCTTCCACCTCTCTGTTTTGGTAAGCTACGGTAACCTACCTTTATAGCTTAGCTACTACAACAGTGATCAATATGAAAACTATAGTACAGTTTAAGTAAACTTTACCATAACAGTAGATGTATGAGCACTGCTGCGGTAACCACTTTTTCCCTCCACCCCCCCTTGATTTTGCTGCGTTTTTTATGCCAGGGTGTGGACATATATTTTTCTTTTCTTAGCAATGTCCTCTCAGGACTAGGCTTCCTTCTCTCAGTTGGCATGAACTCTGAAGGACTTGGCACCCATAACTATCTTTTAATCAGCACAGCTTGAGTTATCTAACGGTTTGGGCACCTGGAAGCTGGCTAGCTGTTATGTCCTATGCAGGATGTAATCCATATAGCTTAGGCTGCTGCAGCAGTGATCAATTGAACATCTACTGTTATGGTAAGTTTCTTTACAAAACTGTACTTCATAACTGTTTAATGTTATCAAATACATGCCTTGAATCACTGCCTTTTTAAATATTATCTTCCTATCCAAATATTCGTCTGTCTCATTTCTCACATTGTTCTCTCCGTTCTTGTGTTCAGCTTTTTATATTCTTCTGTAATTGTATAAATTCCCATTTCCACTTCCAAAATTTATCATCCCATTAATTATTATTACTGCATCCTAGCTCCTAAGTCCCTGTTTATGGAAGAATTCTCTCTTAATGCAAGTAATAATGCACGTCAGGGTGGGCATTATCAGGGCATTAGCGCCTAACCAGGGGTGCTGAGATCTGACACCGCAGGTACTATTTCCCTGATAATGCCCGCCCTTTGGGGAATAATTGCACTTAGAGAATGGGCTGCCTGTTAACTGTGTTAAATTTTTTTTTTATTACTGTATATATGTTTATGTTTTTGAAAAACAGTTCCTCTGCCTAATGTTTAAAACTTGCTGTAGTATACATAATTGCTGTTGCTGGTAGTATTTTACATCCAGAATACAAATTATATAAGTATTTAATGTCCAAACACATTCAGAAGCATAGACAAACAGACTCAAGACACAGGTAAAAAAACACACACATGCCTAGCAGTTACAGACACTTGGTTTAATTCACCTCAGATGTCTGGCATTGAACCCTCCATGCTCTTTAACTGTCCCTGATTTTGCCACATAGTTTTTCCCTGTCCCTCATAGAATATTTGATTTGCTGGTAAGTCAGCAAGGATTGCAGTGAGTCAGTAATGCCAGGCATTGGACTTTTTTCACTGCTTCTTTTTTATTTATTTATTTATTTTTACTTCTTCTTCTTTAAACAATGAGTACTAATGGACTACCTGTTGCAGGTGAAAGAAAGAGGGATGCACTGTATCTGTCTCTCTCTCCTTCTTGCCCACTCTCTGTCTTTCTCTTATACTCGGCTCCCTACTGAAATGTCGCCATTCGTAAAGCTGAATGTCTAAAAAAACAGAAACTACATGAAAAGAGTGAATCTAGAATGTCATTCTTCTCCTTTAAATGTCATTTTTGCAAACCCTTATATATACCAACTCTGAGATTGCCATATTTTAGAAAAAAAGGGAATATTCTGAGAAATGATACATAAAAGTCTGGTTTTTTTTTTGGCCACTCAGTTCTTTATTTCAGTACTCACTCATGTGGGTCCCAGCTTTTCAAATGGTTACACACACACACACACACACACACACACACACACACACACACACACACACACACACACACTTCCATTACTTTTCTTTGTTTTTATCTTTGCTAAACAATAATAACAAGAATAAGCTGAGGTATGTGCTGTTTCTGTCTCTCTGTCTCTGTTTTTCTCTCTCATACACATGTACGCACGTTACTTTTTTCTTTATTTACTTTTATTACAGTTACTAGACAGCATATCTGCATTTAGTGAGCACAAAAAATGGTGGCCATTTGTTTTTTTTTTCTGCCTATAGCTTAATCTTAGGCTTAATATGCTGCTGTGATGTTGCAGACTTTTTTTTACTGGGCTTTATCTGTGCATTAATACCCTGGTGGAGGGCCTTCATTCTCCAATAGGGTGAAGATGTACATTTCTCCATTTCTCTAAAACCCTATTAACTCTTCCTACATTTTCTTTCTAGTCCTCTTGCTCTCCAACATAGCCCCCTAGAGCTTCCAGTGCTTAATCATGTTATGTTTGTCTTCTCTTGTTACCATTAGAGTTTATAATGAATGATCTAATAGTACCATCAGAACTACTTCAACTTTCATTCTATAGGAATGGTTTTGTGTTACATATATCAATTCTGATAGAACCAATGATAATAATAACTAAACTTTAAACTGTAAAAAGAAAAATAACTTGAAATCATTTTCCTTTTAGCTGTTTGTTTATACTGTCAGACAACATAAACCCAAAGCTATGTAACAGAAACTGGACTCCAGCAGGATACTGTAAGCCTTTATCCTCTCTGCATTTTCAAGCAGTTACTTTACTGGCAGGCTTGGCTAGACATGACTTTTCTTCTGTTAGGAGATCAGTGGGCTGCAAGTCTGAATGTTGACTTGAATCCAGCAAAGTTCTTTATAGTTTGTTGGAAAAATACAAGTGATTTCTTGTACATTTAATTAGAAAAAACAACATTAACCTTTGACATTTCAGTTCATGCAGGAAGAATGCAAAATTACTCCTTGCTATACATTCAATTATTTGACTCCTATAGCCTGGAAATACAGTGATTTATGCTAAACTCCCACATTCCAATGTTATCTAAACTTAATGCATCTGGTTATACATTAGCTTAGACTCTTACATTTCAAGGATCTTGTGGTAACACAAAGCGATTATAGCTGAACAATTCTGTTAGAACAAGTAGCTATTCTTGTATACTGTATTTTTCAGAACCGCCCATAGCAAGTATAAGCAAATGAAACGTAATACAAAATGGTGTACGGGAAAACTTTTTATATTTTTAACAAAGGCTATCAAAATCTATTCTAGATCATGTGTTATACCCTGGGGATTAATAAATGTAATCGGCTTCCTTGGGAGACAGTAATGCTACATCAATTAAGCCAAATACCCCACTAAAATAGGTTAAAAAGCTGTATACTGCTGTTAGGTTCTTTCTCATAGAGCCAGAGTTGGATATCTATAAAAATCAGTTTGAAGCCTTTTTCTTTTAACCATATTCAGCAAGCAGTTCTGATATTATGGTCTCCATGTGTGCAGGGATATCTTGTGTATATTATTAATCTCAATCATTACTCAGTTCCTAACCAAAAAGAAGACAGGATGTATGTCTTCCTATAGCCCCTCTTTGCTTCTTTTTAGTTGGCTAGAAGGTTTGTTTTCAATGGAGATCTGATCTGGAAGATTTTTCTCACTCCGTGTTACATAATTCAGATACATCAGTAGATTTAGGTAATATGGCTTGAGACACAGATTTGTCAACAATAGCCATAGCAGCTTTATCTAGCAATAGAAGTAAAAGATCAACTACAGAACTAGTATCAGTAATAATATCCTGTTTGACTGATTTAGTTCATGAATTAGCAAGTTATTCTCACTATGAACAGTGCTGAGTAGCAGCACCAAGTTCCCATATCAGAGAAAGCTACAAAAGAGACCTCTTGTAAACAACTACCATAACTCTCAGCCATACTGAATTCCTCAGTATTTAACAATTTTGAGGGCAAAATAATGTGGTGACACGTATTCTCAAGGGGCCCCTTCAATTCCCGTTTTTTTTCTGAATTTTTTTTTTTAGTTGAAGTTGTTGTTGACATCATCAAGTGCAGGGGCATGAGCAATGACATCAGCTTCATGAGGCAGACTGCCAGCATATTGGAACCTCACCTGATGGCTCAGATTGTGTCTTTGTTTGTTTACTTTTTTACTATGAATATGTACGTTCATACGTGTATCACATTGTGGATTTCTAATAGCAGAGACCGGAGGGAAGGCCACACAGCAAGCAGCAGCAATCAGCAAGTGGAGGATGGAGCTGTCCACAACCGAGTCCAACTGTCCGACACTTAATTTTAACTTTTTTTTAACTTAAGCCAAGGCCAAGCCCAAGAAGAAGCAGCATGTACTTTCTGCAGTGCAGTGCAGCAGAGCAGAGTACAGTCCACGTCTGCCCAGCATCTGCACACCCAGGATCAGGAAGGAGGATGAAAAATATTTATCTCTGGCAGCAGTGGCAGCTCAACCACCTCTGGCTCCAGCAAGTAAAAGAATAAAAAAAAATGCAACCATGTATAAAACTATAGATTCATTCAGCAATCAGCATCATTTGTTGTGAAATTCAATCCTCCTAACTTAAGATTTGATTTCAGTCATCCATGATATTAGTAATTGTCAGTAGCCTGATGGTTACTGGGGATTGGGGAAAAATGAACTGGAAAATGAGACCCTATTGAATTGAGCACTTCCATTTTTCTTCAGTAGCCAAGCCCTTATTCAGAGTAATTTCTGAAGGCTGTTATAACACATGCAGTACCAACAGGCTCCATTAGCTATGACCAGAGTCCATTCCAGCCATTCACTTAGGAGTTGATATGGGACACAGAAAAACAAAAAAGTGTTTAATCTGTTCAGGTAGTTAAGTAACTAAGGGAACTTAATCCACTTGATTTTTTTAAGTTAAAAAAATGTTATAGTCTTACTAACTGGGTTAGGTTCTGATTAAGTACTTATCAAGTGGTGCATTTTATTTGATGAAAGAAGAAAAGAGGAGGTGGGATCAGGACATCCTGACAGTATATCTTTATTTACAAACGAAGTAAAAGGATTTCCTCACTATAATTGATAAATAATGATCAAAGGATAGTCCATTGCTGATGAAGGTACCTAGATCTTTAATATCTGTATTTCTCTTGATTGGGTTCCTGCTTACATGGTAAACAGCATGGTAGACTTGTTTCTGTAAGTCAGCTTCATTGTATTTTTTGCTATTAAGCTTGAAGCCATCATCGGTACACAGATATTGGCTCCAAACTGGGTGCTGTTACTGACATCTGTTTTCACATTGGAGAAGTAGATGCCGAACCACAGGGGCCCCAGGAAACAGCCCTGTGGGACAACACTAAGTGACAAGTCTTTTAGATGAGAATAGGCCACCGACATTTAGTGTGTGTGTGTGTGTGTGTGTGTGTGTGTGTGTGTGTGTGTGTGTGTGTGTGTGCGTGTTTGTGTGCGTGTGTGTGTGTGTGTGTGTGTGTGTGTGTGTGTGTGTGTGTGTGTGCGTGTGTGTGTGCGTGTGTGTGTGTGTGTGTGTGTGTGTGTGTGTGTGTGTGTGTGTGTGTGTGTGTGTGTGTGCATGTGTGCGTGTGTTCAAACAGATAGTTGATTTGCAACCCACCAGGTGAAATAGGAATTCATGTTTAGACTAGTTAGTCTGTAAATAATGTTAGTACTGGGAATTAATACCTCTCAAATTTTCAGTGCAAGAAATCTGGACAAAGCCAGAAAGAATGGGTGGGAGGACAAAGGCCCCAAAACAGGGACATAATTTAAATGTTGCTCCTATTAACTTAGAAAGTTGCTAGAATAACAGTTTTTTGCATAATTATGTACTTTCTGATGGATATAAAGTTGAAACTCAAATGTGAGTCATTATTTAGTGTTGTTTAGTAACTTCAGTCTTCAATGATTTTCCAGAAAACTACACATTTTATGAGGAATAGACCAAAAATATGAGGCATAAATCTGGACATTCTGTGAAAATCTGTACAGTTGAGAGGTGTATGAGCCCTCTGCAACCATGAATGAGATAAATGGGTAACTCCAGTAGTTCTGTAACAGTATAATAGTAAGTTGTAATCTGTACATTCCTTGTCAGAACTTGCATGGAAAGATTTGCCACAACTTAACCAAACTCTCTACATCAGAGTATGATAACAACATTATGCAGTACTTGTAATACATTTAAGGCCATACAAGAAAACCTCTCCAGTACGCATTTTCAGACAACAAGTCTTCCTTATTGTATAAAACCTGAAAGGGATGATGATGATGAGATGGGGGGAAGCTCAAAGAATAAGGAAAGACTGGAATTATGGATGCAGATCATTAAGGAGAATAACAATAACCATACAGAATATTATATTCATAAAGTAGCAGAAGGTATTCTAAGATCTAAGAAGCCAACATGGGAATGGAGAAAGGAGATTCTGCTGATAGGGATGACTGCAATTAGGGGTGCCCAGAATAGGCAAGAGGGAGTGGAATTTTTTGGAGAAAACTGGAAAAGAACCAAGGTACTGGCAGCAAATAATTAGAGAGGAAAAGGTAATATAATGGGAAGATGCCAATAATACATTTGGACTTCTGGCTAGATACTGTCTTCCCTATCAAGGACTGATATCAGAGTATAGGCAAAAAGAAAGAAATAGGAGGATCCTAAGTGAATGACCAGCACTGGTAGAGTTTTAAGTTGAATCTAGATCAGAAGCTGCTGTTAAAATGGATAATTAATAGGGCATATAAAATATTGTATGATAACTAAAGGAATCAGAGGAGGTTAGAAAGGATTGGAAAGAGAGACTGGATAAGCAATTCACAAAGAAACAATGAGAGGATATATGTATGGCTCCCAAATACGCAATAAAGTCTAGAAGATGTAGGTTCTTTGCTTGGAAGTGTTGGTATGGGTATTGATATGCTCCAAGCAGACACCAAAGAATTTTCCTCAAGTAGATTGTAAATATTGGTGGTGTGATGGGGAAGAAAGAGGTAACTGGAACATATTTTTTGGCAGTGTAATGAGTTGGCAGACTTTAAAAATTCCCTGCAGACTACTCTGTCAGAAATAGCGGGTGAGCAAATTAGTGTAACTAAGGAAATGATTTTTTGAGGTGTATAGAATCAGAATTTCATACACATAGTAAGGGCTTGCTGAATTTAATTCTGGTGGCTAACAAACATGCAATTACTAGAAAATGGAAATTAAAGTGTGAACCAACCATACTAGAAGTAGTGGCTATAATAACAGAGATAAAAGAATTGGAAGTGAGATCTTTAGAAAATGGTAGGAGCAAATTATATAGAAAAAACAGGAATTGCGGGAAAAGTTCTTGCAGAATAATGTTTTGCAGGAGGAATGAGGTTTAAGTGAAGGTAGGAATTGAATCACCTATATGTAATGTTTGATGGACAATGACTGTGTGGAAGATTATATGTGATGTACAATGTCTGCAGCTGAAAATATGTCAGTATAGTTTTTTATTTATAAAAATGTATGATTGCCTATGTCATGAGTGATAATTCAGTAAAGATGTTTCTTCTTAAAAAAAACTTTCCTGAGGTGTCATACAGTGACAGAAGTGGAAAAATTTAGCGTTTATGATCATGCTCGAATTTAACAAAGCCAAGCTGTAATACTCTAGCTACAATTTTAATAGAATTCACCAGAATTAGTGAATTATTTTACTGTAAACTAAAATAAAAAGGTGACTATGACAGTAAATAAGAAAATAAAGCTAACTCACATTTTGTTTCTAGCATTCTCATCCTCTCACATGTTACACTTACATACATCAACTGTCCATATTTTCACAGAATGTCCAGATTTTTGTATCTTACTTTTGGTCTGTTCCTCTTAAAATTTGTAGTTTTTCTGGCAAAAAAATTGAGGATGGATGCCAGCAAATGATGACAAGACATTTGAATTTCAAACTTCGGATCAATCAGAAAAATGCATGCTAATGCATCACCTGTTATTCTATCAACTTTCTAAGTTTGTAAAAGCAATATTTTAAATTTCTCCTTATTTTTGGGCTTTAGTCCCTCCGTTATTTTTGGCTGGGTTGAGACGTATGCATACTTATCATGCTCATCATGTAACAGTACAGAGATGCATTTTTCTATATACGCAGGCTTACTCAACATGTGTAGCCACTTACATACTTGTGGTCTGTTGCTTAAGAGGACAGAATATGAATGTATGTAGCTACTTTTTCTAAATTGTCTCTTTGTGTTGTTTTACTGTTAACCTTGGAGCTTTTCTCCCAGGGCTTCCGTTGAAAATGGACATATATCCAGTCGGACTATCCCGGTCAACAAATGTAAAATAAAATAAAATTGTCAAACCTTGCCTATTCACTCTACACCATCAAAGCTTACAATAAATTGCAAATGCAATTACAAATTAAAAAAAGGCAAGTGTTTAAATGTTCTTAAAATGTCAGCACTAGAATGGCTTATAATGCAGAATCAGCAGCTTCCTTGAGCAGGAAGAAGAAATGGGGAAGACCTAACCACTCACACTTTGCTAGCAATAGTCACAGTAAAGTGCAAATGCAATTAAGATGAAGAAATACATGCCTAGGTCTTGCAATTTCCTAAAATATCACTCAAGTAACAGCACTGACCTCTACCAGTCAAACAGATCTGCTGTGAAGTAAAATTAGTGCATCTTTCAGTTGAGGAAAAGCACATGAGATCATGCATACAGCAATCAATAATGCTAACTTAGAGGTGTTAAAGACAAAAATGTACATGTGACAAATAGTTTATTATTAAATTATGACATATCTGTCAGGTGACCATAACTGGCAAGAAAGGTATACGTCATACTGTTCTTAAGGTAAAGATGTGATTACAGCTCAGACTGTCCTTGATTTGAAATTCTCCAGTATTACTATAACTTACAATGGAGAGAAAGGTAAAAATTAGTCTGTCCTTAATGTGAACTTGTGAATTATTACAATAGCATTCAAGAGACAGAAAAATACTGACCAGACTGTCTGTAAATTGAAATTCTGCACTATCACTATCACTATAACATACCATAGAGGAAAGGCACAGTGGTGCAACGGTTAACATTGTCGCCTCACAGCAAGAGGTGCTCTAGTTCGATTCTCGGCTGGGGTGCCTTCTGTGCAGAGCCTGCATGCCGTCCAGGTGTTTGGGTTTCCTCCCACATTCCAGAAACATGCGTCTGGAGTGTTTCTCCTCGGGTCTCCACTGAAAACGGGCTCTGCCCCAGTCAGACATTCCTGGTAAACAAATGTTAAATAAATAAAACTAGGATGTGAAATCCAGCAAGAAAACATATTTAGTATACAAATGTAAGAAAGCTGTAAGTGAAGTCTGAAGGACAAATCTCTGTGAGAGCTTCACAATTATGTTCAGGAGACTCTGACAATACTCTACTTGCCTGTCTTCAGTCTGTCTTGTCTGCTGACGGTTTACAAAACACACAGTAGGCTTGTATGTTTCAGTGAGCCCATGCTCTTTCTATCAAATTAACCAGTTAAATATCCTTCCTGGGAATAACACTTGAGAACCAAAAAATCAAGTATGCCAACCCCAAAAAATAAATAAATAAAGAAAGAAAAATGTTAACCATAAATATAACATTATACTTCTCTGTAAGCCTTCGACTGCTGAATCCTACACTAAGGCATTGTACGAGCACATGAATCGTGCCATTCCAAATAGAACCAAGACACTCTCCTCCAAAAAAAAGGAAGCCAATCTGGTGGTTCCCTGCCATAAACAAACTGTACAACAGAAGGAAGAAACTGTTGCAGAAAAGAGGAAAATCCCAGGATGCAAAATACTCCCTTACCAGCCTCAGTAAGAAGCTGAGATCCCTCATAAAATCCTCCAAAGCTAGTTACGAAAATAAAATTGCCAAAGATTCCAAGGACAACCACAAGGCATTCTATAGATATGTCAAGAATCTAAATGGCAATGCTCAGATCTGCTCTGAGCTACAACAGAATGGCATTAAATATACTGATCCCAAGGATATTGCCAATATCCTGGCAGATCGATTCAGTGCCATCTTCACCCCCCTCTCACCTCCTAAAGCGCCCATCTCAATACCAAAAGATTGCCAAATTCCAGTAATCATGGCCACACAGGTAAAAAAACGCACTCTCCAAAGCTAAGAATACAGCATCCATGGGACCAGATGACATCCTGGGCTGTGTACTACATGAACTACAAAATGAACTGACACTTAGGTGAGGTGCCAGTTCATTTTGTACTACATGAACTACAAAATGAACTGGCACCTCACCTAAGTGTCATGTTTAATCACAGCCTCACCTCAGGCTTTGTGCCCAATGAGTGAAGCACAGCTACAGTTATCCCACTCCACAAGGGGGGATCCACCTTGAATCCCGGGAACTATCGTCCCATCAGTCTGGTGAGCCTGATCTGCAAAGCCATGAAACACATTATCATGAAACTTATAAACAAAGACATTGGCAACCTTCAAATACTGGATCCCACCCAATTTGGTTTCGTAAAGTGCCGATCTTGTCTCCTCAACCTGATTAACTTCTTTGAATCAGTCTCCAGAGCTGTGGATGAGGGCAAGGCAGTCCACACAGCCTATCTGGACCTCGCCAAGGCCTTTGACACCATCCCCCACTGTGGAATCATAGATAAACTTACTAAGCTGGGCATTAATCCCTATGTCACTCGATGGGTTGCCAACTGGCTTACTGACAGAACTCACATTGTAAAAGTAGCTGACTCAAAATCCAGCTCCAGACAAGTGGAGTACCTCAGGGTTCAGTCCTGGGACCGCTCTTGTTTGGCATCTACTTTTCTGAAGTACAGGCCAGCACTAAGGGACTCTGGCTAACAAAGTTCGCAGATGACTGCAAACCGGGAGCCATTATTGAATCCCAAAATTATGTGGATATTCTACAAAAGGGCCTTACAGAAACAGATGCTTGGTGCCAGAGCCATGGGCTCAAGCTCAATGCCAAGAAATGTAGTTATCCCCTTTGGGAAAAAACATATACCCATGAATTACCCCAAGTGGCAGCACACTAAACACCAAAAGTGTGATAAGGGACTTAGGGACACAGGTGGACAGTGGTCTCACCTTCGATAACCACATTGCCACAACAGTCAGGAAATCCTTCTATGTAGCACACCTCATCACTAAGGGCTTTTCATCAAGAAAAAAAGGAGGTCATTGTCCCACTGTACTCATCCCTCATTAGACCCATAAAGAGTACAATGCCCCATTTGGTATGTACCTCACAAGACATCTGCAGCAACTGAAAAGGCCACAGAAATACCTCACTAAAAGAATCACAAGCCTAAAGCAGATGCCCTATGCTGACAGTCTAAAAAAAACTCCAGCTGTACTCTGTCGCATATCGTCTACTCAGAGGCGATCTCTGCTTAACATACAAGGCCATGTCAAACCCAGAGCTGTTGGACATGCTACACTTAAAGAAATCCCGATCCCTCAGAGCCACACGCTCCAGGGATCTAAACCTGGTCATCACAATGAACAAACCCTGCTGGAGGGATAAGTTCCAGACCCAGAGACTCCTCATACTCTGGAATAGACTGCCCATACATGTCAAGCTGAGCGCCTCTTTGGCCCTCTTCAAAAAGAACCTTGATGATTGGATGGGAGATAGGAAATTCACTCTGGGGATCATGTCAGTCACTCTGCTAGACAGGGGACCAGGGAAGTAAATATTCTGGGAAGCAATAGCCAGGGAATTGTTATGACTAGGCTTGTATAGGCCCTAGGGCCGATAGCCTAGTACCAACCTATGAACCTTTAATAAATGAGTAAAAGGATTTTGGCTTTGCTAACACCACTGCCTTTATTTCCCCCCTGCAGACTCGCTTGTTATAAGCATCAGCTGCACAATGTCTTTTTGAAGTAGTATCTTGGAGGTAATGATCCCGAACTCATTGTAGCCATTTCATGCCTCTTGGATTTTCATTGATTTCCACCACCTCCATCAACTTTCTAGCACTTCTTGAGGATATGTGGTGACTGTAGTGTCTAACAGAGGATAAACTAACCATGACTTCCTCAAATGTACTGGAAACAAACCAGTTCACAAAAACTACATGGTAGTGGGGATAGAGCACTAGTGACCAATACTGTTGCCATCCTGCATTATATTTCAGTCTCACCAGTTCAGCTGCTACAGATTAAAACTATAATGTGTTATTTCAAATGGAGTACCACATTTAAGGCTGCCATCATTTTCTCTAATTGAAATAAGTAAGCATTATATGTTTCAGCATCCCATCCAGTCCCATCCCTTTATGATATTGCAAGAACTCAGTGGAGATTTCAGACAGGGCAGCATGCAGAGGGAAACAATATGCTGTCCTCTGAAAGTTACAACATCCTGTCTTGTTGGGAAGGAAACAGCAGCAGAAGTGAAAGATTAAACTTCAGTTGTAGACACAATTTCAAAGCTCCACATGCTAAAGGATAACGCTGTCCAAGTTGCAAAATCCTTTACTAATGCACTCTACGGTCACCTACAAGAATGCATGGATCATGCAATCCCAAACAAAACCAAGACTCACTCCTCCAAGAAAAGGAAACCAGTCTGGTGGACCCCTGCCATAATCAAGCTATACAATAGAAGGAGGAAACTAGTACAGAAAAGAGTAAAATCCCAAGAAGGGAAGACATCCCTGATCAGTATCAGCAAGAAACTACGTTCCCTCATAAAACCATCCAAGGGTAGCTTTGAAAGAAAAATTGCCATGGACTCCAAAGATAACCACAAGGCATTCTTTAGCTATGTCAAGAATATAAGTGGCAATTCTCAGATCTGCTCAGAGTTAGTGCAGAATGGCACAAAATACACTGAACCGACCGATATAGCCAACATCCTGGCAGACAGGTTCAGTGCAAACTTCACCCCCCCTCTCACCGCCAAAAGGGTCCATAACTATACCAGAAGAATGTAGTGCCCCTGAAATCACAGACACTCAGGTTAAAACAGCCCTCTCCAAAGCCAAAAACACAGCATCAGTGGGACCGGACACTGTCCCAGGCTGCGTCCTACATGAGCTCAAAGATTAAGTAACCCCTCACCTAAACACACTGTTTAAACTCAGCCTCTCTACAGGCTATGTGCCCAAAGAGTGGCGCACAGCAATGGTTATTCCACTCCACAAAGGTGGAGCCACAATGGACCCCGAAAACTATCGCCCTATAAGCCTGACTAGCTTGATCAGCAAAGCCATGGAGCACATCATCACGGATCTCATTAACAGAGACATTGGGAACCTCCAAACACTGGACCCTACCCAGTTCGGCTTTAAGGGCAGATCATGCCTCCTAAACCTGTTGGACATCTTTGAGACAGTTACCAAGGCTATAGACGAGGGAAAGGTGGTCCATACAGCCTACCTAGACCTCGCAAAGGCCTTTGACACCATTCCCCACTCAAGTATTATAGACATGCTCACCAGCCTGAACATAAACCCGATGGGTTGCCAACTGACTGATGGACAGAACCCACATGGTAAGAGTTGCAGGAGCTAGGTCTGTCTCTAAACCGGTTACAAGTGGCCCAGGGCTCAGTCTTAGGACCCCTCCTGTTCAGCATATACTTCTCAGAGCTACAGGCAAGCACAGGAGGAATATGGCTGACCAAGTTCACAGACAACTGCAAACTAGGGGCTATAATTGACTCTCCAGCTGACACAGACATCCTCCAAAAGGGTCTCACTGAGACAGATACCTCGTGTCAAAACCATGGCCTCAAGCTAAATGCCAAAAAGTGCATAGTCCTCCCCTTTGGAAAAAACAAAGTACCCACAAACTATCGCATAGGTGGTAGCCCCCTAAATACGGAAGATGTAATAAGGGATCTGGGGACCCAAGTAGATAGTAACTTCTCCTTTAATAATCACATTGCCAAAGTGGTTAGAAAATCCTTCTATGTGACCCACCTAATCACAAAAGGGTTTGCATCCAAATCAAAAGAGGTCATTGGGCCCCTCTATGTATCGCTCATCAGACCCATCATAGAGTACAATGCCCCATTTGGGATGTACCTTACAAGACACCTGCAACAACTGGAAAGACCATAGAAGTACCTCACCAAGAGGATCACTGCCCTCAAGCAGATGCCCTATGCAGCTCGAGTGAAGAATCTCCAGCTGTACTCAGTTGCATACCGCCTACTCAGAGGTGATCTCTGCCTGACAGACAAGGTCATGTCCAACCCAGAATTGATGGACATGCTCCACCTAAAGAAAATCATATCCCCTCGAGCCACACGCTCCAGGGATCTAAACCTCACCACAGAAATAAATAGGACATGCTGGAGGGATAGATGCCTGTCCCAGAGACTTCCCATGCTCTGGAACAAGATTCCAATCTACATTAGGCAGAGCTCCTCGCTATCCCTCTTCAAGAGAAAACTTGACGAGTGGATGGGAAACAGAAAGTGTACCCCAGGGATCACTTCAATGGCTCTGCTGGACAGAGGCACAGGGAGCTAATTTAAAGGAGCGGCGAAAGCCAACACATTCCGGCTAGGCTTATAAATGCCTTCGGGCAGATAGCCAAGTACCTACCTATGAACCTATAAGAAGGGGCAGTTTCTGTGACACATATCTGTGTCTCCAGCATGTTTTATTTGAGCCACTGGCTAAGTTTAGATCCCTAGATTAGGTGATCTTCATGCTGTTTGACTTGCGGATGTGTAGCAGCTCCATCAAGGTTTGATTTGTGAGTGGCTTGTAGGTTAGGCATAGGTCACTCCTTAATAGTTGGTAGGAGGCAGAGTAAGGGGATAGGGCTTTTAGTCTATCCACACAGGACATGTTGTTTACACCCTGTATTTTCTTTGTGAGGAACCTCTGAGTTTGCTCTAGCTGCTGTAAGTGCCTAGTCAAGTACATGCTAAATGGCGCATTGTAGTCTATTATCAGCCTAATGAGGGATGAGTACAGTGTGACTATAATTAATTTCTTTGAATCTGGATGCCATATCTTTACGTATAAGTTGTGTCACATAGAAGGACTTACTCACCACTGTGGACACATGACAGTCAAAGTTCAGACTACTATCTATCTGTCTACCTGGATCTCTCACCTCTGAATCTGCTCGTAGAGGTGTGCTACTGATGTTGTTATTTGCAGGGGCATCTGACTTCCCAAAGGGCTGATGATGCATTTTTTTGACATTAAGTTTCAGTCTATGGTTCAGGCACCAAACATTTGGCTGGTCTAGACACTCCTGAAGGATATCTACATCACTGGGGGATTCAAAGATTGCCTCCAGCTTGCAGTCATTGTCAGACTTTTTTGTCCAGAGGCTTTCCACATTAGCCTTAATTTCAGAGAAATATATTCTGAAGAGGAGTGGTCCCAGCATTGAGCCCTGTGGCACACCAATAGTAACTGGCCTCTTGCTGGATCTGGATTCACCCATTTTAACTACACGTGTCCTGTCCATGAGTCAATTGGCTCTCCATCTGGTGATGTTTTATGAGTTTATTTTTAATACCTGAATGAGGAATTGGGTCAAATTCCTTGGCCAGGTCAAAGTAAACCTTATGTACTGTTCTACCCTTATCCATCACTTTAGTGACTTTCTCAAAGAAATCCACCAGTTTTAGTAGGTATGACCTGCCCTTGACAAAGCCAAATTGGGTTGGGTCCAGTGTTTGGAGTTTTCCTCTGTCATTATTTAAAAGTTCAAAGATTCATAGAAGATTACTAGACTAAAGGCCCTACAGCCCTTACAAGCTTAGCCATATTTATCCCGGGTTGTTCCAATTGTTGGTGGTTAGGTGAGTCAAGTTAGCAGAGGTAAGGGTCTATGATAATTAATGCTGACTTCCTCTGCCCAAGAGGGACATGGGTGCCACCCCAAGAGTGAATTTACAGTCACCCATCCATTGAGCTAGGTTGTGTTTGAAGAGGGTCAGGGAGGGGCTCTGTTTCACATGAATTGGAAGCTTGTTCCAGGGAAGTGGCAGTCTCTGGGAGATGTATCTATCTCTCCAGCATGACCTGTTTATGTCAGAGCCTAGATTATGATCCCTGAAGTGAGTGACCCTTGTGCAGTTTGATTTATGAATGTGTAGCATTTCCATCAGGTCCAGGTCAGACATTTCCCTGCAAGCCAGGCACAGGTCACCCCTTAGCAACCTGTAGGAGACAGAATACAGTGACAAGGCTTTCAATCTTTCCACATAAGACTTTCTGTACCCTGTAATTTCTTGGTGAGAAACCTTTGTGGTCTCTCCAGTTGTTTTAGGTGTCTGGTGAGGTACGTGCGAAAGGGAGTATTTTACTCAGTTATTGCTCTGATGAGGACTAAGTATAATGGAATTATAACATTCATAGATCTAGATGTGATGCCTTTACTTATAAAATGTGCCACATAGAAGGATTTCCTTACTACTGTGAATACATGGTGGTCAAAGTTCAGATTGCTGTCAACCTGAGTACCCAGATCACATACCACTGGGTCTACACTTAGGGGAGTGTTGTCTATAATGTAATTAGCAGGGAGGTCAGCTTTCCCAAAGTGAATAATAATGCATTTTTTTTTTTTTGCATTTAGCTTTAATCCATAGCTTTGGCACCAATCATTTGTCTGGATTAACCCTATGTGCAGTATATTAACATCACTGGGGGACTCAGTGATAGCTCCCAATTTGCAATTGCCAGTGAACATGGTCAGCCACAGGCCATCCAAGTTTGTCTGGACTTCTGAGAAATAAATTCCGCACATTAAGGGGACCAGTACAGAACCCTGTGGTATTCCACTGATGACTAGTCTTTTGCTAGAGGTGGTCACCCACTTTGACAGTATGTGTCCTGTTGGTGAGCCAGTAGGCTACCCATCTGATAATGTAGGGGTTAATTCCCAGCTGGGAGAGTATTTCTATATACCTGAGTGGGGAATTGTGCCAAATACCTTGGTTAGGTCAAGACGGTGGTATGCACTGTCTTTCCCTCATTCAGGGCCTTGCTGACTTTGTCGAAGAAATTAACCAAGTTTAACAGGCATGCTCTACCTTTAACAAATATAAACTGGGTTGGGTCCAGAGTTTGGAAATTACCTATGCCCTTGTTAATAAAGTCCATAATGATTCTTTCCATGGTTTTGCAGATGAGGCTAGTCAAGCTTATGGGCCTATAATTCCCAGGGTCGGTTGATGGTCCCCCTTTGTGCAGAGGGATTACTGTTGCTGTCCTCCATTCTACTGGAACATAGCCAGTTTGCAGGCTGTGGTTAAACAGGGATCCAAGTGGGTCTGCTTGGTCATGTTTTAAGTTGTTTAAAATGCACCCTTGGATATTGTCAGGTCCCACTGATGAAACAATTTTGGCCTTGGAGAGTAATGAGATGACCTGCTCTCTTGAGATAATTGGCTAAGGAATGGTGGCAGGTAAACTTTGGGGATGACTAGAGGGGACAGAGGGGTGAAGTTTGCTCTAAATTTGTCAGCTAGCAGGTGGCTATTACCTCTGGTTGAGTATGGGTGGTGCCATCCACAACCAGTTCAGAGCATAACTGGGTATTCCATTTTAGATTTCAGATATAGTTAAAGAATGCCTTGTGATTATCCTTAGCTAGGGAGGCTATTTATGCTTTGTAATTAGCTTTGGAGGACTTCACAACATCTCTAATTTGTTTATTTAAGCTAAAGAGGGACTTCATCCACTGCTGAGCCAGTTCCCTTTTGTTTTTGGACAATAGTTTCTTTATCTTGTTTTATAGCCTGTTTATACTAGGGGTTCACCAAGGTGGCTTGTTTTTTTGGTAAGACCTGGATTTAATTGGGTCAGGTACAGACGATTCTTTACAACTGCTTAAGTGGTTATACAGGGCATTGGTGTACACCTCTGCATAGGAGTCTGTGTTATCTTCATTTAAGGGGGCTTTGAAACTTCTTTGGGATATCTGGCCTGATAATTACATCAAACGAGACTGATTTATGGTTCGATCACACAGGATGGTGCAATGTTCTCCCATGTTAGTGAGTACTATGTCCAGGATATTTGAGCCTCTTGTGGGTGTGCTGACTAGCTGTTCCAGAACATTAGCATTGACAAAGTCCGAGAACCTTAGAATCAGCATGTTTGTTGTTGTGTATGTTTCCAGTCGATAGTAAGATAATTAAAATCACCCATGAGTAAGGTGTTGGCCTGTTTGGCAAGTGACTCCAGTAAGTCCAGGTATGCGATATGCTTTTCTAATTTTATGGTGGAGATGTGGTAGGGGAATTTGCTATAGTTAATTGGACATCGAGTGGCTCAAGAGAGTCATACCAGTCTCAAAGTGTACTTATCCTTAATGAAGAGGGTACACCTCCTCCTCCTTTGGTTCTTTCATGCTCACTTTGTGGTCTGAATATATGGAAGGCATTGTAGCCCTGTACCGCCAGGGTGATTTCCATGCCTTTGAACTATGTCTCAGTGACTGCACAGACGTCAACATCTTCCAAAGTGAGTAGTGCTTCCACAGAGTGCAGTTTCTTGTTTAGACTCCTAGCATTAAGCAGCAGTATCTTTTTTTTCATATCTTTCATCAGGGTAAATCATTTTTAATAAACAAAAAACATCTTTATTATATTATCACATATGACATAGGCAATCTTACAATTATAAAAATGAAAAACAAATAACATTGGCACAACTTTAGTTGCAAACATTATGCATACAGACACCATTGAGACAACTGTAGTTGCAAACATTATACGTCACTTACAATCTATCCAGTCATTGTCAGTTAAGCATTATATAGCTTATTCATATTCAGCTTTCTTTTAAACCTCGTTCCTTCTCTGCATATATTGTTCCCACAATTTCCATTTTTTTCCTGTGTAGTTTGTTCCTTCCCTTTTCTAAAGATCTTAATTCCAGTTGTTTTATCTCGGTTACTATATTTTGTACTTCTAGTAAAGTTGGTTTAGACTTTGATTTCCATTTTGTAGTAATTGTTTTTTGGCAGCCAACATAATTAGACTCAGCAAGGCTTTACTATGTCTAGGTATTTCTGATTCTGTATCATAGCTCAAAGAAATCATCTCCCCAGTCAATCCAATCTGCTCAACAGCATCCCTGACAGAGCAGTCTGTAGGGAATCTTTAAAGTCTGCCAACTCATTACACTCCCAAAAATATGTTCCCAGTTACCTCTTTCTTCCCCGTCACGCAGCCAACATTTTCTATCCACCTAAGGAAAAATTCTTTGAAGTCTGCTTGGGGTATAAAATACCTATGTAAACACTTCCAGGCAAAGATCATAAATCTTCTAGACTTTGTTGCATATTTGGGAGATAGACATATATCCCCCATTTGTGAATTGCTTATCCAATCTCCCTTCCCAATTCTTTCTAAGCTCCTCTGATTGATTCTTATAGTTATCCTGCAATATTTTATATGCTCTACTAATTATTCCTTTTTTAATGGCAGCTTCTATTCTAGATTCCATTAAAAACTCTACCAGTACTGATCTTTCATTTAGCACTCTCTATTACTTTCGCTTTGCTTATATTTTGATATCAATCCTTCATACGGAAGGCAATCTCTAACCTGCAGTCCAAATAAATTCTTGCCCTCTTCCCAGGTCTGTTACCTTTCCCTGTCTAGTTATTTGCTCCCAATACCTGGGATCCTTTACTGCAGCCATCCCTATCAGCAGAATCTCTTTTCTCCATTCCTGTGTTGGTTTAGTTCTTAAAATACTCCCTGCTACTTTATGAATATAATAGTCTGTATGATTATTGTTATTCTCCTTAAGAGTCTGCATCCAAAATCCCAGTGTCTCCTTGTTTCTTGAGCTTCCCCCATCTCATCATCATCCCTTTCCACTTTGAATTATAGTTTTCTGCTTGTGCTATGTATAGGAGCCTTAACTGCATTATTCTAAAATACCACCACAGACTGAGTAATCCTAGTTCACCTTGTTCTGTTGGAAAAATCAGCTTATCCCAATTGACCCTTGCCGTCCTTCCCTCCCAGATAGAATCCTTCAGCTCTTTGTTAATTGCTATCCACAGCTTCTCCTCTGGTTGATAAAAATATGCCTGACCTGTGTATAAAAGAATAAAGGGACTAAAAACATTTTAACTGCTTGTATCTTACTATCCATATCCATATAATAGAGCTTCCAGTTTCTCCGTTTTTATATTATTATTTATCATTATTTATTTATTTCCAGTTTGATGACCGGGGAGGTCCACTGGGCTCAGAGGCCCATTTTTAGTGGAGGCCCAGGGAGAAAAGCTCCATGTTACAAAGTTTAGATACAGATACAATATAGGAAAGAAGAACTATTTCCAATTATGTTTCGTGCTAGAGAGCAGGTGTAATTTCTTAGGTACATGTTACCTTTAGATACAGACACAATATTATTAATGAACAATTTACAGTTACATTTCATGTTAGAGAGCAGGTGTAAATTCTTAGGTACGTGGTACAAATTTGATATTTACAATATGTACATATGTGTAGTTGCCTATAGATCATAGCTAGAGAGGCTAGTAATCATACCTGGAGAGGGGTTTAGAGGTGGAGAGAGAATTATAGGACTAGGTGAGAAGAATGCAGTTGCATTTTCTGTTAGAGTAAAGGTAGGAATGTAAGTGAGATTTAAAGTTTTCAAAGTTTGCACAGGTCCTTAGAGAAGAAGGAAGAGAATTCCATTTTTTTTGCTAAGTAAAAGGATAGCAGGAGTTGACCAGTGGGGCGATTTGGTTTTTGGACACAGATTAGGTTTTGGTGAGTAGATCTGAGAGTTCTCTGAGGGGTGTAAGGGAGAAGGATGTTGCATAGTGCAGGGCACTTAGAGGGTTGAAAGATTAGTTTGCGGGCTGTGGTAATCTGAAGATAGTCTAGATGGTTGGAGAGTTCAAGCCAGTGTAACAAATTAAGGGCAATACAGTGATGGGAGGAGTATTTGGCTTTGGTAACAAATTTAGAAATCTTATAATAACAGACTTCTAATTTTGAAGTGAGTGTGGCAGATAAGTTAGTTAATAGAGGAGCGCCATACATTAGTGAGGAGAGTAGATAGGTAGTGGCAAGTGTTTGTCTGGTGGAAGGAGAGAGAAACTGGATGTTCCTGTATAGCATACCAAGTTTTATATGGGTTTTCTTAATGTTTTGCTGGATGTGAGTGTCAAATTTCAGGTGTTCATCAATAGTGACCCCCCAAGTAGTTTGGCAAAGGGAACAACCTCTATAGTGGAGTTGTTTTGGCTAATGATTTGGAATGAGTTTTTATGAAGAGGGGAAGCTTTTCAGGGAGAGAATAATAGTATTTTGGATTTTATTGGCATTTAGTGAGAGGTGAATTTGAAGCATCCAATTTTCAGTGGTGGAGAAAGCAGCTTGGGTCAGTGCCTGAAGCTCTGGGAGGTTGGTGGCACTGCAGATTAATGTGGAATCGTCTGCATATTGTACAATTTTGGTATTGGGTATGGCTTTGTGGAAATTGTTAATAAAGATGTTAAACAGCATTGGATTGAGTATGGATCCCTGGGGAACCCCAGTGGGGGTGGGAAGGAAGGTTGAGGTGCCTGTCCCCCATTTTACAGCTTTTGATCTATTGGAGAGGTAGCTAGAAAACTAGGATAAGGTATTCTGGGAGAAATTAAGGTCGGAGAGATGGTTTAAGAGATGGGTGTGGGAGATGGTATTGAATGCCTTGGACAGATCTAGAAGAACAGTAGAAACTATTTTTCCAAGAGTCCCGGGCAAGATTTATTGTCTCTAGGAAGGAGAGAAGTGCAGTGGTTGTACTATGGCCTGGACGGAAGCTGTGTTGGGTTGGAGTGATTAGTTGGTTATTGGCTAAGAATGGCATGAGCTGAATGTGAATGCATTTTTCTAGTAGTTTGGAAATTGGGAAGAGGATGGCTATGGGGCGGAAGTTGGAGATGTTATTGTTTTTGCCTCCTTTATGGAGAGGTAGAATGAAGGCAGTGTGCCATAATTTGGGAACATAATATTCTAGCATGGATCTATTGATCAGGATGCTAATGGGAAGAGCGATACCATCTGTGGCTATTTTTAGGAAGGAGGATGGGATATTGTCAGGGGCATTGGAGCAAGGTTTTAATTTGGAGAGTAATTTTGTTATATAGGATGTTGAGATGGGTTTAAGGTTGAATATAGGGGGAAAGTTGTGGGTGGAGGGTGTTGTAGGTGGTGGTGATGAAAGGGAGGGGTTATTGTTATGGAAGGTTTTGGTCAGTTCAGCTATGGAGTTAGTGAAGAAGGAGTTGAATAGAGGGGCTATTTCAGGGTCAGATTTGCTGGTGTCAGGGCAGGGGTTGCTTTTGATACCTGGGTTGAGAAGAGAATTAATGGAGTTCCAGAATTATTTTGGGCTTTTAGATTGGAGTTAAATATAGTAGGACTTTTTGTCTCTGATGATTTGTTTTTTAGCAAGGTTGCGGAGTTGTTTATATTTAAGAAAAGTTTCAGGCTACTTGTTTTGATGTTATGTTTTCCAGGATTTGTCTCTTTGTAGCATAAGTTTTTTTGGTATCATTGGTTACCAAGGGGCGGATTTGGTTTTACTCTTTTTGTTCTTGGTCGCGCTAGGGATTTGGGTAGAGGAACCAGACAGGGGTGTCTTATTATCTTCTGTTTAGTCTCTTTCCACATATCCTTAGCTGCCACAAAAGAGTAGTTTCTAATCCATGCTCCTAAATACTTCATTTTATCATGTCTCCATAAATATGGATACTGTTGGACCAATTTGTGTGTGGGTACATAACTTACTTTATTGCCTTTGTTTTAGTTTCATTAATTTTGTATCCCAAGAGATCTGAAACTGTCTTAAAATGTTCCACAACACTGTAATGTCTCATTCTGATTTTCTCATGTATAAAATAATATCATCTGCAAATAGAGACAGATTTTCTTGACTACCATACCAATTATATCCTTGAATTTCTGAGTACCTTATTTTCTTTGCCAGTGGTTCTAAATATAATGCAAACAACAAAGGGCAAAGAAGACACCCCTGTCTGGTTCCTCTACCAAGCAGAGAGGACCCCACCCATTTTAATTTTCATCTCCGATCCTTCATATATACTCCTAATCAACCTTATAATTTTATGAGGGAAAGCAAATGCTTCCATTGCTCTGCCCATGAAGTCCCAGGCTACTCTGTCAAATACTTTCTCTACGTCAAGACCCACCAACAGCAGTGGTATTTTCTTACATTCTGCTTCCCTCTAGATCATCAGTATTCTATTAATGTTGTCAAATGTTTGCCTCCCATCCACAAAACCACACTAATCCATATCTGTCAGTTTTGGTATCACATTTGCCATTCTTTTAGCCATTATAGACATAAACACTTTATAATCATGGTTTAGTATTATAATGGGCCTGTATGAAGCTGAGTCTATGGATCTTTACCTTCTTTAGGTATCACAGCTGCCACCGCTTTCTTCCAGGATGCTGGTACCGCTCCTTCTTAAAATACTGGTAAACAAAACCTTCTAGATCTTTAGCAGTGTTTTCCCTCCTAGCTTCCAAACCTCCATAGGAATACTATCTATTCCTGGGGACTTTCCTGTTGTTTGATTATATATTACCATTTTTATCTCATCTCCTCCTATCCTAACTGTTAGTAATTGAGCCTAATCTTCCTCTAACCTTGGCATATTTAAGTTTTCCATAAACATTTCCATTTGTACCTTTCTTGATCTAAGCAGTTCTTGGGGGACAACTGGGGGTGATGGGGAGGTGAAACATGAGCTGAATTTATTGGCCACCAGATTTGCTATGTCTCCTGGCTGAGTACAGGTGATGCCACCTGCAACTAATTCTGCACATTGCTGGGTGTTGCCCTTAAGACTGCCGCCATAACTGAAAATGCCTAATGGTTATCCTTAGTTTTGAAGTCTATTTTTACCTCAAAGTCTTCTTTCAGAGACTTAACTGGTTCCCTGATTCACTTGTATAGACTAATGAGGGACGTTTTGCTCTGTTGTACATATTTCCTCTTACTTCTCAACAGAATTTTCTTTCTTTTGTTGTACAACCTATTAATACCAGGGTGGCTTGGTTTTGTGGTTGGACCTGGGTTTATTTCAGCCTGGTACTGTCATTTCTATGCAGTTATTTATATGGTTGTACATGGCTTTTGAGTACACCTCTGCATAGGTTTCTGTGTTTTCTGGATTTGGGGGAACTTGGAAATCAGCTATGCCACCCCTTAATAGGGGGTAATTTACCTTAAATAAGTTCTTGAAGTTTTGGGGGTTAGATGGGGGGACTAGTTTTACCTTTATTTCAAGTCAGATCATTTTGTGATTTGATCTTACCAGTGAGGACATCACACTTGGGGGTAGGTACAGTGTTGTTCCATATTTGTGAGTACCAGATCTAGAATAGCTGCTCAAGGGCATTTGCATTTACAAAGTGAAGATATTTTTTGGCCTGCATGTTAGTGGTTGTGTATGCCTCCTAATAAATCAAGGGGTAGTTAAAATCACCCATGAGTATGGCATTGGGCTGGATGGTAAATGATTTTAGTAACTTCAGGTATGATGTATGAGTTTCTTGATTCATGGTGGGGGACCTGTAGCTAGCAAGAATATGGAGATGAATTTTTCCTATGGTTAGCTGGATATGGAGTAGCTCAAGCATGTCCCTATTGTTTAACAAGCAGTGAGGTGTACTTCTGTTTTATGTAGATAGATACACTTCCACCTTTTGCTCTTTCATATTCAGTGGGTGGTCAGAATGTATGAAAGGTGTTATAGCCATGCACTGCTAGAGTACTTTCCATGGCTTTGAACCAAGTTTCAGTAACTGCAAAGACGTCAACATTCTCCAGGGTGACAAGAGCTTCTAGGAAGTGCAGTTTCTTGTTAAGACTCCTAGTATTGATCAGTAACACCTTTATCTTGTCCTAAGTAGCTTTTGTTATGTTGGAAAGTTTGTCTGGCAATGCCTGAAAAGGCACTATGGGGTGGGTAATGTTTTGGCCAATATCTGAAAGCCTAGAGTTGACAAGTAAAGAGCAACCCTGGCAAAGCAGCATTCCCTGTCAACCATGTCCTCCCAGGCTGACAAATATTGGACCCCTTTGGAATGACACCAGTAGCTAAGCCAGTTGTTAAAGCCAATCATTTTCTGCTGGTATTGTTGCACCATTCTTGGAGACGGTAGAACTGTGCTCAATGCTAGGCTCGTACATACCTACTTGTGACACATATTATGAGAGCTCAATCATGTCTGTCTTCATATAGTCCAAGGAGGTACATCTCACATGAACTATGACTGAGTCATACTGGTTCTTAGGGGTAAGTAACCTGAGTGCTTGTGTGATCTGGCGGATCGTGGCCCGACAGGCAACTAACTGTAACCTTACCCTTATCAAGCCTGGTAGGAGGTATATCAGTGTGTCTTACAATGGAGTCTTCTATGACCAGAATGTTGGGTTGTGGAGTGTTTCACCTTATGGGCTTGGTAGTTGAGACACAATGAAATGTAGTTTTATGCATTGTGATAAGAATTGTCTTGTTTGTGTGCATCTTGTTTGTATGCATACAGAGTTTCTGAGAACTGTGCCTGAGAGAACTTTGAGGTTTGAGTAAGTTACATTTGAGCACCTCTGCATATGTGGGTCTATGTGTGTAGTCCCTTGTGAGTGTGGTGATTGATGTGTGTGAGTCACTGACAACCTGATTGTTGCTTTTTGTGTCTGTATATGAGAGTCTGGTCTTCATTGTCAATGTGTAACTATATCTCTCAGATTCTGTATTTGTCTTTTCAAGAATTAAGCAGTTGTCTGTGTACATAAGGCAATTGCTGTATTGCCTCAGGATGACCATGTCCACCAAGATAGATGCAGACATACCAGGAAAGTCTACATCCACTGTTATAGGTCCTAATGTGTACTTGCAAGGGATAGGAATGGAAGGTGTTTGTAACCGGATGCAGGAAGGGTGCTCACTTGGTGTAATCTGTAGCTAACCTAATGAGCACCCAAACGAGATATTGTCTGAGCAGTGATAGTTATGGGTGCTATAATAAGGTAAGGTAGACATAAATAGTACTAACTAAATGCTGCTCACCACATAAATTAGTTGCCCCATGAGTAAAGCAGGACTGCGGTAAAGTTCCAAGGTGTTTTTTATAGGAAAATTTCAACTTCTGGTGACTGCATATATACAAGGCACCAGTAACCGCTACTAGACAAAGAGCAGCTTTGCACAAACACAAGGCTTACATACGATCAGAAAATAGCAAAGTTTTATACAAACTATGCTCTAAGGCCAATAAAGTAAGTACACAATGAGCTTTCCACCAACAATTCCCAGCTCAAATAGGTGAAATCACCCCTCTCCTGACACAACAGTGCAGACTTTGACCCACTTAATGTAAAATTACTGTTTTGGAGCCAAAGTGTTAAGGAACCACAAACAAATGCGTAATAACTATCTAAGAAACACCAGAGATGATATATTTCAGTGCAGAACAGCAGCCCTTACAACAGTCTGAAAATACAACTTTACATTTTAAGAAAGTGCAAAAAAAAAAAATAGCACAGTAAACCTTTATAGAGTAATGAAAATAAGCAATGTTTCTAGATGTTTGCATCTATACAGGGCACTGGCACAGAGATCAATTCCATGTAAATGTGCCAAATTTATACCAGTACTGGAAATATGGAAAACTGACTACTGAGCCCTCTGGCCAATAAAATAACTACATTTAGAGCCCTTTGTGTGCTTCCCAACTCAGATAGACCAGGAAAACACCTACTACCACTAGATGAATAATCCCAGTCCTCGTAATGTAAAAGCACAGTAAGAGTGTCCTGAGTCAAATGCTACCACAAACAAACTTCAGCTTAAGGAAAGGCAATGAGTAATTCAAGATGATAGCAGTGCACCTTAAACAGCTTATAAAATTGTGATTATTCAGTATAAGTATTTTGCTTTATAGAAATGAGCCATGAGCCGCTCACTTGCACAGAATTTATAAAGGCACTAATAACAAGGTAAGCTGATTAATAAGCTCTACGGCCATTAAAACAACTACATGCAGTATGTTTCCCCAACCTATAGAGACCAGGCTACCACCCACTGGCACTAGATGGAAAACCTTCTGTCCTCTTGATGCAAAAATACAGAAAAGAGCTTGCTAGAGTGTAAAAATACGTTTCTTTATCCAACAGCTAGCTAGGTAATGAATTCGGAGAAAGTAAATTAGTAGGACAGACAATGAGAGGCAAAATGCAATGTTTTTCAAAATAAACACAAGGAAAGGGAAATAAATAATTCAAGATGTCAACAGTAGTATAGAAAGGGAGGAGTGTATAATGCTCAAAATACAGTAGGGGTGGGCAGCTTAAAAATCACCAATCTTAAAATTAGATCAAGGAATGAGAAGATAGGTGGGAACAATAACCAGCAGGAAGTCACCAACAGTGCTAGTAGTTTTTGCGGGCCTTAAGTCTTATCAGAAAAGACAAGGTCACAGATATACTTTCTGTATTTAAGTATCACTGAAAAAACAAATTAACCAATGAAAATAAGCATGTGAAATGTGCAGCCTGTGTAATTTAAGTGTTTGTCTGCTACACAGAACAAAAACACCAGGCCAAGCAGATTTCTGAAAACAGAAAAAATGTAACAGGTAAAACAGAAACAAGCTGTATCAGACTAAGCAACTCACAGACAAAAAAAAGATTGCTCTTGCCAATACCAGGGAGTAACCAACAGTGCTTGTAGTTTTTGCAGGCCTTGAGCCTTATCAGAAAAAACAAGGCCGGAGATGTGCCCTGTGTATTTAAGTATCACTCAAGAAACAAATTAACCAATGCAAAAAAGCATGTGAAATCTGCAGCCTGTCTGTCTGACACATATAAAAAAAATACCAGGCCATGTAGATTTCTCAAAACAGAAAAAATGGAACAGGTAAAACAGAAAGCAGCTCTATCAGTTTAAACAACTCACAGACAAAGAAAAAGATCAATTTTCTTACCAGCAGGGAGTCTACAACAGTACTTGTAGTTTTTGCAAATCTTGAGTTTTATCAGAAAAATTCTTTGGAGAGGTGAGCAAAGTAATAATCCCAGACAGAGGGGTTAGAACAAACTGTCAAATTAGTAGAGTTGGAGTACTTAATAGTTTGCCAGTTAGGGCATTCACTAAGCTAAAATGCATTGTTTCTGTGTCAGTGGGATGGTGGAAGAAAATGAGAGTTTGTTCACTCTACAGCTCTTGTATGTGCTACTGTATTTGTGTGATCTGATCAAAAGTAGGGAAAAAACTTGTATTGGTTACAGCGTCTGAAGGATGATGGCAGCTGAGTATGATTCTGGCTGTACCACCTCCTGAGTTAGTGTCTTGGTACTAAAAGCCGTGTCATCTGACAAGACTATCATCTTGTGTATGGTGTCAAGGATTACCTAACTGAATTTCATAATGTGTAATAGGCTTGAACTTAATTTTGAACTATTCTGTTTAATACCTGTAAAGATGATAAAGAAGTGGGTACTGAGGGAAGCTGCTTGTAGTGATTGATGCTGGAATCCTACATGTAAAACACAGTTACTTATCCCCACTACATTAATGTCCATATATCTGATAACAGAGTGCCAGGTACTTACCCAGAATGTATGAACTTGTGATGCTAACATACTGTTGTGGGAGTATGCATCCCAGAAGGCTACATCTGTCTCATTTAAAATATAACAGACCAACACTGCCCCATATTTTATGAGGATCTCATACGACGTAAATCAGCAATTTTCTTGTGTCGCTGTACTCATTTGGCTATATGAAAGGATTACACACTGTTTGCTGTGATAAGTCTATGTATTCCAGGGCACCATCAAGCTAATATTGGCACTAACCCTTCTTTGGAAAGGACCATTAAGGGCAAGTGCATTAGATTCTGCCTGAGATTATGAGTGGGGACACCATCTTACAGTGCCCCAAATACATGGTAGCTGGTCACACTAAGGTCACATCCAGTCATTCCCACAAACTGTAAAACCTTTGAGAGGAGAACTCTCTTCAGCCATATCAGCTCCTGGTTTAGATCAGAAAGGAAAACAAATCTCACACTATTGTGAAAAATCTTCTAGTAATATGAACTATTAACACATCAAAACAGAGGGATCTCAGGAAGTCTAACAGGGTAGGTAAATATTCCATTTGCTTTTTTAAATGTAGTTTGTCAGAACCACTATTCTTTTATCTAACTGTTGTTCTTGTACTGCTGCCTGAATAAGACCTACAGTTGTTCTTGATATGGTTTGATCTCTACATCTGTTCTGGGAAATTTGTTACTAAACATCTTTCTCTTGCCTTCTCTTTTGTCAGTTGCTACAAGCGCTCCAGCAAATCTCAGACCCAGACATCTCAGAAGAAAAAATAATTCAGTTCAGTGATGAAATTGCGCTGCTAAGGGACTGTCTGATGACATTAGAAATTCAGTTGGTCGACCAGTTGGAGGTAGGACTAATGATAAAGGAGAGCTTTCATGTATTTCATTTTGTGTGCACAAGTTCTAGGCTGACAAATTATAACAGGGCTTACCGCATGGTGTCCTTAAGCTTGCTCTGAACAGGTGGTGAGATTTATGTATTTCTGTGAAATGAACTGCAAGATTCTGAGCTGCTCTAAACTACTGTTCAAGGTGGAATAAATATTTTTTTCAGAGTTTCTATCTTTATTCATTTTCATTTGTTAACTGGGTAAGAAGAGTGGTCCAAGGACCTTTTATATGACCATATTTTTCTTTTTTGCATTGTATAATTACTACTAATTTTATTTTGCAGAAATTTCTGTCTTTCCTCCCGCTATGAACTCCCCTTGGTACAGTTATTTGAATTACTATGGTAACTCAAAAAACATAATAGCATGTTGGAGTAGGCAGTTACAATATGTAATCTGGACTACACAAAAAAATCAGAACTATAATTAAACTCTTTTCTAACCCTACCATGAAACTAATCTCTCAAAAATACATAACATTTTATATTTAACTATCATAGTACTGATCATTCCAGGTGATATTCCTAGTAACCCAGTCCTTTGCCTACCTCTCCAGTATGTTTACTTCTGCTGCAACTCTCTCAGTCAACCAATAGAACAATACATTCTGTGTTGCTTCTAGAAAGGCACAACCTCAAACAACCATCTTGCCCTTCTTAGACATCCAGAATCCACACAGTTACACAGTAGCATTTCAAATAAGCCTGGCAAATTCAGTATAGCATGCATAAACATAAGGGTCTATATGATGTTATCGAAAAACGTGTTTATCGAACACATATTCGCTAACCAATAAACAGCGAAAACACTAATCTCCGAACTGCCACTTCAGTGAATTTTTTCCCAGGGGAAAGAAATCACTTGGCCAAACAAAAACAAAACAAACTTTCAAACCCTACAAAGTGGGGGGCTTTGCCCCCACACACCCCCCCCCAACTAAATATACCAACTCCGAAATCGCACTACAGTGGGGAAAAGGGCAAATTCCTGATGACATCCAAAAGTTTTTTTCCCCTGGGAAAAAATTTACTGAAGTGGCCGTTTGGAGATGTGTTTTCTCTGTTTATTGGTCGGTGAATACATGTTCGATGAACAAGTTTTTCGATAATGTAGTATAGACCTTAAATGTAAGACACATTAACAACAAATGGGCAAACCTAAAAGCATGGATTCTCCACTACAAACCCTCAATTCTTGTAGTAACAGAGATCTGACTTACGGAAGACTTCTGTGTATCATAATACATCTGATTAAACTGTTACACCTTTTATGACAAGTTTATGACCAGTTCATTGCATCAGAGGTTATGCTTTCCTATCATTTAAGCTTCATGTGTAAAGATGTACAACATAGATAGATACTGACCCCAACTAGTTAGTTACACATATCACAATAAGCAATACCCTACAATTCTGTGTAGCACTGTTTTATATGCATCCTCCAACTTTAATATAGCAAATAGAACATTAATAATAAAAGAGAAGAATCTAATTATTTTGGTGACTTTAATGCTAAATGGCTACAAAACTCAAAATTTCATTTAAATAAGATACTGTCATAGAATAACGAAACAATTGATCACTGCTGTTATAAGACCTCAGTTTCAATCTAATGCCTCATCCCTATATGACATTCTTATTTCTAACCTCACACAAAAATTTGGTGACCTACTAACTCTATTGTCCCTTTTTTCCAACTGGTCTTTTAAAGCAGTGAAGCTTATCAGGTCATACTCTGGCAGAGAAGATAATAACCTCCTTAATGAATTTGAATACATTAATTAGTATCACTTACATTCTGATAACAAACCCATTACAGCTTTGGCTACATTCTGCTATACACTTAAATCTTTCCAAACTGGATTTCCCATTAGACAACTAAGATTAAAAGGTTTCTCCTGTCCCTAATTTCCCAAATAACTTAAGCAAAAGTTTAACCAATGAGATCAAATGTGGAAAACCTGGAAATCTGACCATTTAAAAAAGGGTCTATATCACGTTGTCGAAGTTTTACAACTTTGAATGCTATATGGTCGAACCCATATGTTTGAAGTTGTAAAACTTCGAAAACTTAAAAAATAAATAAATAAAAAACCTACCTAACGGTTGTAAGCAGGGGGGCAAGTCCCCCTGCACCCCAACCGCCGCTCTTTAACTATACCAACTCTGAGATCGCACTACAGTGTAGTAAAGGCAAATCTTCCCTTTCTGCACTGTACTGCATTGTAGTGCAGTCTTGGAGTTAGTATATTTAAAGAGTGGGGGGGGGGGGTGTAGGGGGTGCAGGGAGGCTTGCCCCCTGCTTACAACTGCCAGGTAATTTATTTATTTATTTTTTAAGTTTTTGAAGTTTTACAACTTCAAACATATGGGTTCGACCATATAGCATTCGAAGTTGTAAAACTTCACCAATGTGATATAGACCCTTTAAAAAAGGCAGCCTTTTAAGATCTGAGAAATTATGTATGCAGTATTATGAGTATTGCTAAAGACAGATAAATACTTAGACAAAACACCTTATCAGAAGAGCCTAAAGCATTCTGAAACTCATTGAGAAACAGACAACACACAGACTCCAACTCTTCCAACTAATCTTGATACAGACACACTGACTGCCATCAAGGGCCTTAAAATGAACCTTCTCTTCTACTCTTATTGTAAATTAATCCAGGGCCAATCTTTCAGCACCAAATATTAATAATTTTGACCCTAAAAAGTTCCTATGCCCGACTTCAGCACAATCACCTCTAAATCAGGTTAGAAAGCTCTAGATCAAAAAATCCAAGCCCATGGCACCGCTATACATCAGGTTCCTAAAACTGGCTTCTCCACTGACTGCAAAACCTCCTACCCACATTTTTAATTTAACAAAAATAATTGCTTTTCCATAGCTATTATCATTGCATTTATTATTCTTGTACTAAAGGATAGTTCCTCCTAAAGGCCCTTTGGATTTTAAACCCATTAATATACTTCCCACTCTTGCTGAACTCCTTGAAAAATTGCTCTATGACCAACTTACTAAATATTTTAACAAGTATAACTTACAAGATTAAAATCAACATGATTTCAGTCTTGTTTATGATGGCTAACTACCTAGTGATAAATCAAATATGTGAGGTTGTGGAGAGGACAATTGGCAGGCGCTATATTTGTTGACATAAAAAGAGTTGTTAAATCTGTTAGTAATTCTTGGGGACCTTCATTCAAATGGTTTTCCTCTTACATTCACAACATTACTTTTCCATTTACCTAAAAAAAAAAATCTCACTTTATGAAATATTAAATTCTGGAATCTCATAATACTCTGTTCTAGGCCCTTTAGTGTTCCCTGTATTTATCAAAAAATCTATCATTAGAACTGACTTCCATCAATTGTACATTGCATGCAGGTGACATGATTTTATTTGCCACAGCTGGGGCAGGGCTAGCCACCCGATGGTATGAACACTGGCTCTAGATGATCGTCACTGTCACCCCAACCCCATGTATGAAAATGAAAAAAAGGGATTGTGTATGGATGGATGAAAACCAATTCTTTGAAATCCTTCAATAAAAACTGCAGGCTAGTCTCAGTCTTTTGAAACTGGCTGATTGATGATAGCTTTATCATAAATAGCAACAAATCTACCCCCATTGTATTTGGTGCAAAAAAAAATTTTTCCAATACCCATTTCCTAAAAATATTAGATCCACTGGGTTCCCCAATACCAAAGTAACTCATCAACAATACCTAGGTTAAACTCAGAATCAATACCTGCCCTTCTGTCCTCACATAGACCAATAGACCAGACAGTGGATAAAACACTGAAACAGCTAAAGTTGGTTTACAGACTGTCCACCTATTGAAATTTGATTTTGAAAGGCAGGTGGAATCAATCAGAATACTGTTTATCCATAACAACTCTCAACTTTTCTTATAATGGGACCAGACAGTGTCCCGGGCTGCGTCCTACATGAACTCCAAGAAGAGCTAAACCCAAACATAAAACTACTGTTCAATCACAGCCTTACTACAGGATATGTACCCAAAGAGTGGCGTACAGCAGCTGTGGTCCCTCTCCACAAAGGTGGTGCCTCAACGGATCCTAGAAACTATCGCCCCATAAGCCTGTCTAGCTTGGTCTGCAAAGCTATGGAAAGGATCATCATGGACCTCATAAATAAAGATATTGGGGACCTACAGACACTGGATCCTACCCAGTTCGGCTTTGTTAAGGGCAGATCCTGCCTCTTAAACCTGGTTGATTTCTTTGAAACAGTCACCAAGGCCATTGACAAGGGGAAGGTGGTCCGCACAGCCTACCTGGACCTCGCAAAAGCCTTCGATACAATACCCCACTCGGGCATTATAGATAAGCTCACCAGCTTAAATATAAACCCCTATGTCACTAGATGGGTTGCAAACTGGCTCAAGGACAGAACCCACGTCAGACTCCAAACCAGTTACAAGTGGCGTCCCACAAGGCTCAGTCCTGGGACCTCTCTTGTTCAATATATATTTCTCGGAGGTACAGGCCAACACGGAAGGACTGTGGCTGACCAAGTTCACAGATGACTGCAAACTGGGCGCCATAATCGACTCTCCAGCCGACACAAGCATCCTCCAAAAGGGCCTCATAGAAACAGACAACTGGTGCCAGAGCCATGGCCTCAAGCTAAACGCCAAAAAGTGTATAGTCATCCCCTTTGGCAAAAACAAAGTGCCCACAAATTACCACATAGGTGGTAATCCATTAAGTACAGAAGAAGTAATTAGGGACCTGGTGACCCAAGCTGATAGCAATCTCTCATTTGACAACCACATGGCCAAAGTGGTTAGAAAAACATTTTATATAGCCCACCTAATCATGAAGGGATTCACATCTAGATCAGGGGAGGTCATCGTGCCTTTTTACTCATCCCTCATCAGGCCCATAATTGAGTACAATGCCCCTTTTGGGATGTACCTTACCAGACACCTGCAGCAACTGGAAAGACCCCAAAGTACCTCACCAAGAGGATCAAAGGGCTCAAACAGATGCCATATGCTGCCGGTTAAAGAAACTCCAGCTCTACTCAGTGGCATACCGCCTGTTCAGAGGCAATCTGTGCCTGACGTATAAAGCCATGTCCAACCCGGAATTAATGGACATGCTGCACCTCAGAAAATCCAAATCCTATCGAGCTACACGCTCGAGAGACTTGAACCTCAGCACTGAAATAAATAGGACATGCTGGAGGGACAGATTCATAACCCAGAGGCTCCCTTCACTCTGGAATAAAATCCCAGTCCAGGTTAGGCAGAGTCCCTCATTGACTCTCTTCAAGAGGAATCTTGATGAGTGGATGGGAGATCGTAGGTTTACCCAGGGTATCACTTCTGTGTCACTGTTAGACAGAGGCACAGTATACTAACCTCAAAAAAGGGCATAGCAAAATTAATTTAAAATGGGTGGCGAAAGCCAAACACATTCTGGCTAGGCTTATAAATGCCCTAGGGCAGATAGCCTAGTATGAACCTATGAACCTATGAACAGTCACACCTTATAAACTGCTACTAACAAATATCATTTTATAATTTTATTTGAGCCTAGAGAGCTTCATTATGTATATTTCAGAAGGTAAATTTATTAGTTCACTGAGCAGGCAGCAGTGCTTCTCAACTCGCTTTTATTTGAAACTACTTTTTAATAGTTATTGTCTCCACCTCTATCCCCATTCCCTCTAGACTGTGCAACAGAGAACACCACATACTCTGTCAGATCCACTACTGGTGTGTCCCATTAACAAACTATCCCATCAAGAAAAAAGTTGAAAAATCATTCACAAAGATTATTCCAGCATTATGAAATTAGTCCCCAATAACCTAAAATATCAAACAGATTGTACCACGTTCAGAAAAGAAAGTTGCTAACTAACATAAGAAAAGAATATAGATAGATCTATTTCTGGTATTTGGGCTAATTAATAATTGCTTCCTTTCCTATAATCCAATTTTTGTTTGCAAATACTTTTCACTTAAACCAATTGACTTAACATATTAAAATCCCATTCCCAAATGCTTTCAACTTAACTACTATACTCCTCTCTCGGTATGCCCCTCTCTCTACACCATTTCCTAATACCCTCTAATACTTTATCTCTGTCTCCTAGCGGCCTCTTATCCATAATCGATGGCTGCCCATTCCCAGTACTTATGTTTTCCCAGTTGTTTTCATTATCTGCTACTTTTCAGTGTCAATAGGAAAAATAAGATGTGTATTTATTTCATTAATACCAATATAAGCACACTGTATTTGATGTGATCATTGATGTTTAACGGACATGTTTCATCCTCTTAACAATTATTTGTTTTCAAGTTTAGTTTTCAAAATATTTTCTTTTGTTTATATTGTAGTGTAAATGTCAGTATGTATCATTTATTTACAGTGTTTTATCTTCTAATCTTTTAGGTATCTGTCTGCTATGTTTTGCTAAGTAAGATTTTTCTATATATTGTAATGTAAATGTCAGTGGTATACTATTGTAATCGTCTATTGACTGGAGTTGTAGCTTAACATGGCTCCTGGACCACTTCACCCATCTATTTAACACGTTTTAAATACAAAATAAAAATTAAATTAAATAAAAAAACAGAATGTACTTTTTGGTAAATGACTGTTTTAGGTAAGAGTACTAACACCATGCATCCATTTTCTAAATCAGTTGCCACGGTGTCAGTCTTATGACAGCAGGTAAAGCATGGCAGGTGTGACTTCCTTTTTGCCAGCTCATTCTCTAGGATCCTCAGACTTTACCAGGCAAGTTGGGAGCTATAATTTCTTCATTGTTTTCTGGTGGCTGAGGACCTGCTTCCAGAAATCCATGTCCGGTGCATCTCCAGTGTGAGGTGCTAATAGGATATCCTCTCCACTGGGCACCTCAACAAGATCAACTAGCTTCTCTCAACTTGGAAAAGTAGCAGATCCACTTTGAGATCTCGGCAGGTTGGTGTTATAATTTTGGCAGCCCCCAGCAAATGTCATGTTGTGGGCCCCCTGGACACTTTCAGCCACTCTTCCTAAGCAATATTTTAATTCATTTTGTAGAGTTTCAGGAGTAGTGTACACAGACTGCACTGTAGCTACAATGCTCTTACATTAGGACAGGCCTGTGTACCACACTATGTTGGCGCATCTCACAGAGGAACATTCACAGTTACTGGCATTTAGTTACAATATTGATGCATTACAACAACTCTATGCACAGTGCTGAACTTAAAAGAGAATAGCACCCAAAAACTGAAAATAAAATATGTTTTTCAGCAAATCTTGAAGTTTTCTGCATTGCTAATGCCTCTGTATCAAAGTAAATGGTTAATGTTATTTTCTAATTTGCTATACCCCAAAATGATTTGAAGGAAGCTGCCATGGCTAGCATTACTTTGTTTTACAGTCAATGGCTTCGCCTTCCAAGAAATCCTTAAGATGGGGGCATCAGTGACTGTAGTTTTCTCCCTCTCTCTTTCTCTCTCTCATCAGTTGACAACATTGCTGTGGCTCCTTACTTTTCACTAGCAGCATCAATCCACGTTTTTAATTAATCTGCTTCCTTTGATTTTCATTAGTGGCCATCTCTGTTACAGCATTTTAACGAATGTTTGAATGACAGGCTTGAAAATGTAGCTCAGTTAATTGTTCTTTTCTAAGTAACAACCGTAGTTCAGTGTTCAAGTGTGAGAAATCTGACCCCTGTGATTAATAGGTGTTACATGGGCTGAGATAGTTAGTGTTGCATTCACAGTTTTAAATACTGTAGGTAGTATTTAGTCTTTGATGTTAATTTTCTTTCCCCAACTCCAGAAAAAAAAAAAACATTCACTTTGCAGAAATTACAGTGTAGAAAAAATGCAAAATAATATATTGACAGAAAGTAAGAAGAGTTGGACTAACATATTTATTTGCTTTCTTTCTTTCTTTCTTTGTGGCACTACGTTTTATTACAAGGAAAGACGTTTGCATCTAAAAACTAAGCTTGAAACCCCTGCCTTTCTTCAGACTCCAGGCTACACCATTTATCTGAGGTGTGATGCTGGCAATCTGTAACTGATAAGGCACATTTAAATGTTGTTATTTTCTTTAATGGCTCTGTTGTTGAGATAAGTGACCTAAGTTAATTACTGTGCCACTGTTAGTAGCTGTTGTGATGAGACAAATGCAGGAAAGAAAGGCAAACATAATTATTAAATTATGTTTTTTTCTGTATGTGAAGTGTTTAGTCTTGGATTACAGGGAAGGAAAAACACCTTTTGGAAAGAAAAACTTGACTTTTGAGCATAGTTCTCCTTTAAGTAAAATGGTGCCTTAGGGATTGACTACTGCTCCCCCCCCCCCACACACACACACACATACACATATCCTGCAGTCCTCCACTCTGATTTCCCCCCATCCTGGGCTCTTCACACCATGAAACCATGAACATTATTTTTTTATTTCCTTTTCTCACATTTTCAGCTTTTTCAAGAAGCCATAACATTCTGTAGACCGTGAAATGCATTTTATTTATTTTTTCTTTTTACACAACCTTTTAATCCAATGATGGTTTGAACATAAATTATGATTAAAGGAAATAATTCCGTGTTGCTCTTTAGCTTCCCTTACATCCTTTTAACACACCTTTCCTGACCAAGACAGTGCACCAGCAACTGTTTAGGAAATAATTCAATTAATTCAGGGCCCCCAGAAGCTATACATTTGCATTTTAGAGCATTTTCCCATCCTTTTAATCCAATGATGGCCCGAACAAAAGTCATAAGTAGAAAAGAATTTTGGTCTTATTTATTTTTTCTTTCAGGGCAGATATAAGTTGTGTACAAGGTTTAATATTCACAGCTGTCATAATAATATCTCACAATTAACTAACAAAACAGTTGTGAGGATACACACATCCTCTCTGAAAATATTGCCTGCCCTACCCCCCCCCCCCCCAACAAAAAAGTCACTGCCTGTGCATCCCTCTGCTATTAGATTGGGATGAAAGAAGAGGTTCAAATGGTCACACCATGTATTTCAAGTAACTGCTGTCATACATATACATAGCATACCTTCTCACCCTTACCCCCCCAAAGGCAGCCATCAGTATATGTGCCTGATGTGCTATTGTAGAGAAAGTGAAAAAAGTAACAATGTTTGTGCTAGAAAGTGAAATAAATTATAACCACCTTGTTACTATTAGACTGCAACTCATACACACATGGCCACATACACCAAAACACATGCTACGGCTCTATTAGTTTTGCACTGATTTCAGCAGATACCAGTACATTATATAACACTTGTACTTTCACACCAGAGCAGAAACTGTTGTTTAACAAGCCATCAAACGACAGCAGGGTTAAGTCACTTTTATTTACCTTATCAAGGAGCAGTGCATACCTGTCACTCTGATTTCACAGAATGTCCCTGATTTGTCTCATAATTTTGATCCTTCCCTTGTAAAATAGTTTGATTTGTTGGTAAATCATTCAAGATTGCGTCGTTTGTTTGCGTCGTTTCGGCTTTTCCCAGTTAGGGGTGGCCACAGCGGAACTCCGGTCCGCTAATGATTGGCAGTTGGTTTTTACGTGCCGAGTTGCCAACCCTGACACACAACCTTCAATGAAGGTACGCCCATTCACGCATGTCTCCACGCAGAAGACGCTCTAGCTGAGAATCGAACCGGACAGCATCTTACAGTGAGGCGACAATGCTACCGCAACACCACCACTGCAGTTAAATCATTCAAGATTACATTCTATAAATCCCTACATTAGAGTTTCATACTTCTTACTGTCCAATATTTTGTATTATTTAAACGTGTTCCTGATTTTGAGCCATTATTCTGCTGATTGTTTAGGCTTTGCCCAGATTTCTTGAGCAAAGAATTTGACAGTTATAGTATCTGGTATTCTGCCAGTATTTATAAAACTCCCTGAAAGAGAGAATCATCCCTAGAGATCAGAAACATCAGCTTTCCTTAAAATCCCAGGTGAGGACTGAGATAGATCACGCTGGGCTGCTGATCTCTACTGCTTACCTTGCTCATGTTCAGTCACTGATTACCAGCTTATACTAACAGGGTCATATCACATCCCTGCTTTTGATAAAGTACGTAATTGGAAAATGAATAATCTTTGTTTTTTTTCTTTTGTTCTCATTCTCCCCAACCAGCAGCTGCTTTTGTGGAGCCGTCACACACTCAAAGATGATTAGGGGGTCCCTTGCAGCCAAGGGTATTGCAGGTGCCTAAAGCCAGCTACAGTGTTAGTTTTAGTGGAAGGGATGCTCACCAGCAGGATTTAACTATGTCAATGGTACTGTCAGTGGTAAAATATTTAATGAAATTGTGAAGCCTGTTCCTTGACAAAAGACTGTTACTATTACCAAAGATATCTTTCAGTTTTAAAGGAGATATAAATAAGAGTTATTATTGCCCACATGGTTTATTAAGTACATGAGACTGCTGTACTAGCTTTCATTGGTTTGACAAGCATGTTTCGTTGGTTTGACAAGCATGTAAGGTCACTTAACTTAATGGAGGAGCCTCACTACTCCCTATGTATTTTGGATTTTAAGAACTATGTAGTAGTGGTCTTTTGTTGAACTAGGCTAGTACTTTACCTAAGTTTACTAAATAGTGATATTGAATCTATCTAGCCTATTCTACCATATTTTCATTGCATACTCCTGCTTCTCAGCTAATTGATTATAGAGTGTATTGTTTGATATTGTTTATCTGACTAGGACCAATTTTTACTTGGCTCAGCTGCTAATTTAATGTTTTCTTTACTACTTTGTCTTCTTTCTCCCTTTGTCTACCCAGCCTGGCAAGCTGCCTGTCCTGCATTAGGGTTGAAAACCTGCCCTACCTGACAATCTCGATTCCTTACTTTATATAGTACCTGCTGTCTCTTCCTAACAACAAGGAATAGAGGCTAACTTCTCCCTGAATTCATCCCCTCAAGGAAGCCAGAAAGTATGTTTGTTGCTGTGTGTAAAAGATATTTTATCTAAATTAATTAGGTATAAAACTTGCTCCTCCCTGCCAGGATAGCCAGCAGCCATACTCCTCTATACTTCTCTACCTCCATCCCTTCCACTCGTAGCCTCTGCACTTGACTTCACTTTTTCCCACCCTTACTCCTAGATCCACTTTTTCCCTCCAGGAGCTACTGTAGCAGTATAGTTTTTGCCCACTAGATGGCACCCTTTTCCTTTCTCATCTAGCCTACAGCTTCAAATTAGACTCTCTTAGGTTACTAGCTTTTACCTTACTAGTTACATTGCAGTCCCACTTTACCCTTCCAAATTCACTATAATTCTCTTAACTACCCAACCTACTCAGACTATCATTACCTCTATTACCTCCTCTACCTACCGCCACCAAACTTACCTCTAGCAATCAGTATTCCACTGATTGTTTTTCTCAGGTTTTCTTCTTTCACTTGACTCTACCCGCTCTTTTCGCCCTGCGGGCTCACTCCGCTCCCCTACCCTACCCCCAAATCCCACCCCCACTACATCTGACCTTATACCTCTCTAACCACTCCCACTTACCCAATTATCCTATCCCATCCCACAAGTCATTAAGGCACTCCTTTCTACTAAGTCACTCTTCCTAATTCATCACAAATTTTACCTTTTCATTCTCCACCCTCAACATCTTCAGCTATGCCTATTTCACCTATATCAACTTACCTTAAACCCCTACTTCTGTTCTCAATTCTTCCTTTCCTTTTCCTTCCTTATACACTTACTGCCTATGAACATCTTAGTTACTCTAGCTTCCACCTGCCCACAAAACAAACATACCTTCCAGCTCTATCAGCCACCCTTAAACATAACATCTACAACCAACTATTTCCTCCCAAAGTATCACAGAGTCACCCATATTACCTATAAACACCACCAAGTCAGAAAAGTCAAAAGAGGACACAATATACTGAATCCTTCTCTATTCCACCCACATAGACTACACTTACACCTCCTACTAGATGGTGACATACATCCCAATCCTGGCCCTACCAATATTAGTCCTGCACACCCAGGTACACCTTCTCCCTCTCCCCTTCACACTGTACAAGGCCTCATAACTCCCTCTTCATAGCTCACTTAAATATACGAAGTGTGAATAATAAAGTTACTCACCTTCATACCCTACTGGATGTACATGACTTTGACATTCTCCACTTAACCGAAACATGGTTAAAACCATCAACCCAAAACCATGAAATTACCCCACCAGGATGCAGTATTTTAAGAGTGGATTGCCTTAACAAGAAGGGTGGGGGGGGGTGTAGCCTTAATATACAAAGCATGGCTCCAACTTACATTACTAGATGCTCAGCCACCATCCAATACCAATTCTGAAATTCTTATCACTAAGCTACAACTAAACTCTTGCAAGTCTATCTTCATTTTATACTCATATCTTCCTCCAGGTAATAACATCAACTCCCTAGAAAATATCCTTAGCTGTCTGTCCACTAACTATCCACAAGAAACCATTGTGCTAGGTGACTTTAATATAGACTGGAATACCTGTAATTCTGATTACCCAACTAACCACATTAATCTACATGGCTTCTCCCAAACTATCACCTCACCTACCCGAACCCACAAACCCACCAACAAAGAAACCACCCTAGATTGGATCCTTATAAATACTCAGTCCATAACCTATAATGTAGGCTTCCTACCAGATGACATTAGTGATCACTCTCTAACTTATACAATTCGGCAAAAGAGTAATACACCCTGCCCTATAACTTTTAGAACTATGCGCTCAAATAAACATTTCAACCCTGAACACTTCCTAAATGAACTGAGTGCATGCAACTGGTCACCACTAAAACACCTCCAACTTGAGGAAGCAGTGGCATACTTCAATTCCAAGTTCCTTGAAATCCTAGACTACCATGCCCCTTCTTGCACTCTCAGGAACAGTATCAAAACAGCGCCACGGCTTACTAAAGAAACTAAGCAAAACATTTTGCTAAGAAACAAATTCTGGGCCAAATGGCGTAGCTCCAAAGACCCATCTGATCACTTAAAATATAAATAACTAAGAAAATCTACTAAAGCATCAATACTATCAGACAAAAAAAACTTCTTCTTCCAACTTCAACAAACCAACCATCAAAGTCCACAGAAATTCTAGTCAAGTATCAATAGACTCCTGCATCCAGGCAACTCGAAAACACCAAGCCCATCTGGAATTACCCATGACACTCCCAAACAAATTGCTGACTCCTTCAATAACTTCTTTACTGAAGCTATCCAGTCACTTGCTAACTCTCCATCTCATACATCCTCTAATCTGCCCTCCTCCTCATACACCTCACCACCCATTTTCAAACTCCACCCTGTCCCCACATCCCTCATCTGTACCCTCCTACAAAAACTCAAACCCTCTACCCCCTCAGCTGACCTCTTACCTTCGAAATATCTTCAAATATCAGCTAAGGTTATTGCTTACCCTATCTCTATCCTAATAAATAGAACCATTAATGAAGGTACGATCCCAGCCATCTGGAAAGTCTCACATATCATCCCACTACATAAAGGAGGCAACTACACAGAACTTTGCAACTTTCATCCAATTGCCCTACTCTCTCCCATTGCTAAAATTATGGAAAAATGCATCCACCATCAACTATTAGACCACCTTCTCCAAAATAGCCTATTAGCCAGCTCTCAGCACGAATTTTGACCTTTCCATAGCACCACCACTGCCCTCCTTTCCTTCTCTGACCACATTAACAAAATTCGCAACAGTAACACCCTGTCCTCTGCTATCTTTATTGATCTTTCAAAAGCATTCAACATGGTTAACTATCAGCTACTGTTGAATAGTCTTAAGTCCCTTTCTTTTGATACTCAAGCACTACAGTGGTTCAAGTCCTACCTAAACAACAGGTAACAGGCAAAGCTTTGGGAAAACACTTTATCCTCCCACCTACCTGTCACCCTTGGTGTACCTCAAGGATCATTTTGGGCCCCCTTCTATTCTCTATCTTTATAAATGATCTATCTATTAGTATCCCCCAAACTGTAACAATACAATACGCTGACAACTCCACATTAATATCCTCAGCCACAGGGCCTTCTGAACTGCAGTCTCTCGCCCAAAATACCTTTGAGCTTATAGAAGAATGGTTTCTACAGCAGTATCTCCTCCTTAACCCCAAAAAGACGAAACTATTGCTATTTACACCTACACAAAAGTCCACCCCACTTCACTTCTCTATCAAATCTAAAAATGGTACAGTCATATCTCCTGACACTACCACCAAACTCTTAGGAATAACTATTGACCATAGCCTTAATTATGATACTCATATCAACACCACAATAAAATCAGTAAACCGAAAATTAGGCTCCCTCTATAAAATTAAGCCTTTCCTTACTCCCATAGCTAGAACTACTATTGCCCACACCCACCTTATCTCAACTCTCTTTTATGTCTCTCCTATATATACAAATGTATCCAAAAGCAACCTCCACAAGCTGGCAATTTCCTACAATAATATTGTCAGATTTGCCACCAGCTCCCCTTTTAGAACCCATCACTGCCAAAATCTGAATCAACTGGGTTGGCTCGAATTGCATAATCAAATTTTATTTCATCAACTGATTATTGCCCATAAAACCCTTTATCATCCAGATAAAACACCAATTTTCACAAGTCTAATCAGCCCATATAAAAATCTTTCAAACCTACGCTCAGCTAATAAATTTCTTGCATCTGGACATAAACCCAACAATAAAGCAGGAGATTCCCTTTTCTCTAACACTGTGGGGAAAAGTTGGAACCTACTTCCTAGTGAGCTTACATCTCTGTCTTCTACTACACTTTTCAAAAAGAAACTCAAATCATACCTTACAAGCCACTGGCTATGTCCCTGTACTAACCCTGACTAAGAATTTCTCTGTCTATTTTCATCATTATCAGTTTTTCCTACGCTATTATTCACTTTATTGCTACCTTAAGGCTTCTACCTCCTAGTTGTACTTACTGTACCCAAGAAAGACAGAATTGACATCTCTCTGAATCTTTCATGTGTTTATCCCCCTCTACTAACTCTCCCAATCCTGTTTTTATCTAGTCTGTTCTCATGTTCCTTACTCTTTATCTTGAGCTGGGAATCTCCCATATCCTTCTGAATACTTTCTTTACGCAGTGTTTACCTTAAAAAAAAAAAAAAAAAAAAAAAAAAAAACGGGTTATCTTAACTCATGTTTGTTCTACTGTATTCCATCATGTATGCTAAATTACCTTGTAACACCTGTTTTTGTCTGACAAGCTATCTGTAACTTTAATGTTCTGTAACTGTTTTTTTTTTTTTTTCTTCAATATAATTTTTATTATATTTTCCGATATACATGACAAGTATAGAAAGATAACTGGCTTTCAACTAAAGTACGTTACATACAAACAAAACCAGAAAATTTAAAGTACCAGACATATGAATTGCAGCGTTAGTACATCAGTTAGAGATAAACATAAACTAATATAAAACAGTATTTGGTGTTCACTTGCTTTGTAAAAGTAGTGATACACTTATTAAATTCAATGTTCTGTGTCTTTATCTGTTTTATGTGGAGCTTTTCTCCCTGGGCCTCTACTGAAAATGGACATATATCCAGTTAGACTAACCCGGTCAACAAATGTAAAATAAAATAAAATGCGTAATAAATAAATAATGTTATAATATTTCAAAATAAGATAACTTGCTGTGATTGGGGACCCCTCAGGACCAGGGGAGCTCCCAGCAACTGTAGAGTTCTCTAGTGCCTAAAGCCAGCTATGCTTCCTGGATTACGGATCTCCTTATTTTATCAATGAGTGTCAGCACAGCTACATGCAATGAAACCTCATTTGTGCCATTCATATCACTGATCTCATCTTTTTGATTACTTGTGAATGCTTGTGATCATAGGTAAGGGTGAAGATACAATGTCAAACTGAGGAGCTTCACTCTGATTCCTCTCTTATTTCACCATCACAGTCCAGCACAGCATTTATAAAACTGCTGCAGCTTTACCCATATTCTAGTCAACCTTCTGATCCCCTCTGCCCTCACTCATGAACAAGACTCCAGAATACTTAAACTCTACTATATAAGGTAGCGCCTTCCCTCAGCAGTAGTGAGCAACCCATTTTGAGTGATGACTTCTGATTGTAAGTGCTCATCTTCATCCCAATCACTTTGCACACTGTTGTGAACCACTCCAGTGCATGCTGGAAATCACAGATACTTGAGACTAAGAAGAAAGTATCATTTGCAAGCAACAGAGATGTAATTCCCATATCTTCAGACTGGATACTTGCCTGACTTTGACTGTATCTTCACATACTGTCCATGAAAGTCTCAAATGGGGGACAAGATATACCCTTGATAAAGACCTTTGCTCACCTTTAATGTATTGGGTTTAACACCAAGAATGCAGACACATCTCCCATTCCTTGAAAACAGGGACTGAATGGCATACTGCAGTAAGTGTAAGCTTTTGTATTGTTGTAGTATACCCCAAAACACACACACACACACACACACACACACACACACACACACACACACACACACACACACACACACACACACACACACACACACACACACACACAATGCAAGCAACGGTATGCAGACCTACTCCTCCTTCAGGTAAAGAAGACACAAACAGACAGCACTAGAAAACTCCCACAGCCCCTCAAATACCTGTGCAAGGACATAGACTTGGTCCATTGTTCTATGGCCAAGATGTAATCCTCATTCCTCCTCTTGCATCAGAGGCTTGACTATTAACAGATGCCTTTTTTTACAGGTCCCCACACTGGCATAGACTTTCCCAGGAAGGCTTAGGAGCATGATCCTTCTATAATTGGAACACAATCTCCTCTTCCTCTTTTTGAAAATGAGGACATATACCCGGGTTTACCAATCCATTCTCACTATCTCTGTCTTCCTTGCAGTATTGAAAAGCCATGCTGACCATGACACCCTGGCACTATCCAATGTCTTCAAAATTTCCTGCTGGATCTCATCCATTCCCACAGCTTTATGACAGTGGAATTGTTTAATTGACATAGTCAAAGCCGGCCTTAGGCAAAGGCCAACTAGGCGGCCGCCTAGGGCGCCGCTGTAGCAGGGATGCTTTTTCAGTATTTATTTTGTGTAGGTAGACCAGGATGGGGGCACCGGGTGGTGTGGGGGGGCACCATAAAGCCCTTTTGCCTAGGGCACCAGTTGACATAAGGCCGCTCCTGGACATAGTAACAACACAGGTATCAACAGACTAATTCTAGAGATGTTTCTGGCACTACCTTTTCAAAAGATTGCATCACTAAATAACAGCATTTCACCACATTTATTGTGAAAGGTTTGGGCAATATTTGACCAAGTCATTGGATTGCTTCTTAGCCTCTTGTGCCTATCTGAAAGTCATTCATCATTATTTATTTATTTATTTGCAGTTTGATGGCCAGGGAGGTCTACTGGGCTCAAGGAACCCGTTTTCAGTGGTGGCCCGGGGAAAAAAGCTCCACAAAACATAGTAGACATAGTAACAATTAAGCAATTAGTACAAATTATATAGCAAAACAAAAGCACAGTAAAATATCAACATAGTATGGTATACAATGCATATTTACATGTATATACAATTGGAGATCGATAGTACAGAGTCACCATTGTACTGAGGTTTTAAATCTTCTGAAAATGCTATGAAAGAAACATTTGTATGAAAACAGTAAATAAGATTGAACTCCTATTGGGTAAGGTGGAAGGTACTTTATATGTATGTATGTATTCATGTATTAGGCAGGATTAGGTAGGTAGAGCGCAAACGCATTTCCTGTTATTGGAGAGGCAGGAATGGAGCTGGGTTTTGAAGTGATCAAAGTTTTCAGAAATTTTTAGAGAGGGAGGAAGAGAGTTCCATTTTTTGGCTAAGGAAAAGGATGGGAGAAGCTGACCTGGGGGATGGTTTGGTTTTTGTACAGAAATGAGATTTTGGTGGGCAGATCTTAGAGTTCTGTGAGGGGTGTATAGTGGTAAGATGTTAGTTAGTGCAGGGGACTTAGTAGGTTTAAAAAATGAGCTTGTGGGCTGTAGTGAGTTGGAGGTAGTCCATGTAGTATTATAAACTCACTGGACACCTCCAGGCTCCCATACTTGGGCCTTCACTTAGTAATTGCTGCAGCCTTCCTGGCTTCTTATTTCTTATTAGTCAAAACTAGTGACCTTTGCCCCACTAACACTTCAAGGATGGTTCCCTCACTACTGATGTCTAACACCAGGTCCTAGAATTACTGTTGAGGCTAGCAGAACCACCTTTCAAGCACAGCTTTTTGACAGGGTTTCATCTACTGAAGTTTTGAACAGGTGCCATTTGGAGTCAAAGCACAGACTTCCCCTACTATATGGCAGATTCTCATCCAGGGACAAGGAGGTTATAACATCCCTGTATTATTCCCTTATAAGGCCCATTATCAAGTACAATGCCCCCTTTCAGCATGTACCTCGCAAAGCACATGAACTGATTCTTCACAGAAGCATCTCATAAGCATTCCTAGAACATCCTTACTATGTTTCAGTTTCCAGGGTCTGTCCAGTCACCAATGCCCCTTCAACCTTCAGACCCAGCTCGCCACTGGTGATCAACTGAGAGGTCTGCACCTCTGTTGACCTGAGTATCCAGAACATTTATGGCCTTGGGTCTGATAGCATAGCTACAAAGTCAATTGTCAAAACTGGGTTAGGTGCTGACGTACCAAATATATTTCTGAGCATCCTTAGGATCATAGGAGGTTACTAGGCTATTGACCCTGAGGCCCTTATAAGCCTAGCCAAGAGTTTAGCCCATGTTTAGACAAATCAGCACCCAGTGCCTCTGTCCAGCAGGGACATGGGTGGGATCTCAGGGGTATATTTTCTGTTTCCCATCCAGTTACCCAGGTTGTGCTTAAAAAGAGATAAAGAGGTACTCTGCTTGATGTGGAGAAGGAGTCTATTCTATAAATGGGGGAGCCTCTGGAACACAAATCTGTCCTGCCAACAAGTCTTGTTGATGTCACAGACCAAGTTGAGGCTGCACATGCGGGTTACTTGAGTGGAACTTGACTTCCGAATATGCAGCAGTCCCATCAAGGTGGGGTCCGTGAATACCTTGTATGCCAGACAGAGGTTACCTCTGAGGAGTCTGTATGAAACCAAGTAGAGGGGTAGGGCTGTTAGCCTATCTGTGTATGGTACATGTTTGAGGCCCTGGATTCTCCTGGTGAGGAACCTCTGTAGTCTCTCCAGTTGCTGCATGTGCTTTGCGAGGTACATGCTGAAAGGGGGCATTGTACTTGATAATGGGCCTTATAAGGGAATAATACAGGGATGTTATAACCTCCTTGTCCCTGGATGAGATATCTTTACTTTTGAGGTGGGCTATGTAGAAAGCTTTCCGTACAACGGAAGCAACATGGTGGTCAGTAGTCAGGTTGCTATCAACCTGAGTGCCCAAATTCCTCAAGACTGATTGAGTGCTTAGGACATTATTATTAATGTGATAATTTGTGGGGACATCACTCTCCCCAAAGGGGATGATGATGCTTTTTTTTGTATTCAGCTTGAGGCCATGTTTCTGGTACCAGTCATTTGTCTGAGTGTGACCCTCTTGAAGGATGTCCACATCACTAGGGGAATTGATGACAGCACCCAGCTTGCAGTCATCTGCAAACTTGGTCAGCCATAGCCCACTGGTTTTGGCCTGCACCTCAGAAAAGTATATCCCAAATAACAGAGGCCTCAAGACCAAACCCTGGGGTATGCCACTTGTTAAAGGTTTACTGCTTGAGGTGGCTTCCCCTATTTTGACTACATGGGTTCTATCAGTGAGCCAGTTTGCTACTCATCTGGAAACATATGGATTGATGCCTAGTTGAGAGAATTTATCTATTATGCCCGAGTGGGGAATAGTGTCAAAGGCTTTGGCCAGGTCAAGGTAGGCTGTGTGCACCGTCTTCCCCTCATCCATGGCTTTGGTGACTGTCTCAAAGTAGTCAGACATGACCTCCCCTCGATGAAGCCAAACTGTGTGGGATCAAGTGTTTCGAGGTTGCCAATATCCTTGTTGATGAGGTCCATGATAATCTGTTCCATAGCCTTGCAGATCAGGCTAGTTAGGCTGATGGATCTATAATTTCCCGGATCAGTGGACACTCCACTTTTGTGTAAAGGGATGACAGTGGCTGTCCTACACTCAGCTGGGATGAAGCCAGTATTCAGGCTTTGGTTGAATAGGGTGCCTAGTGGTGCTGCAAGTTCCTGCCTGAGTTCACATAGGATGCAGCCTGGGATGTTATTGGGTCCCATGGAGGCAGTATTTTTTGCCTTTGAGAGAGCAGTGATGACCTGCTCCATAGATATAAGGTGAAGGGAGCAGGTACTGGGGTAAAGTGCTCACCGAATCTGTCAGCCAGCAAGTTTGGTATATCTATGGCATTTGTTTATGTGGTGTCCTTGACCACCAGTTCTGAACAGATCTGGGTGCTTCTTTTGAGGTCGCGGACATATGTGAAGAAGGCCTCATGATTGTCTCTAGTAGATGTGGCCAATTTGGACTCAAAGTTTGCTTTGGAGGATTTCAGTAGTGCTCTTATTTGCTTGTTCAGGCTAAGGATACATTGCTTCCAATTGGGCACCTTGTGTTTGAACATAATCATTAGAGATCATTTTTGACTAGCACAGAAGTACAATAACAACTCCCAACACAGATTTAGATCAGGCAGATTATTTTTTGCACTCACAGCCCCTAGGTAAGTTTATTATTCTCTATGTTAGTATTAAAGCATCCCAGTAAAGCTGTAGAGTTATTAGATAGGTTTTTGGTCTCCAGAAAGGCCAAATACTCCATGTAGCTCTTAGATGCATATGCACACATAACAGAGTTGCCCTGTCTGACTAGGGTAGCTGTATCTTTTGCAAGTAGAAATTGCAACTGTGATGTATCCAGCTGGTATCTTGTGAGACTTCCTACCTCCATTCAAAGCTTGTCCTGAGAGCCATCTACAGAAGTGGGAAGAGACCACCCCAAGCTGAGAAGTCTGGTTCCAAAACGAACACTAAGGGTAGAGGTAAAATCAACCATATGTAACTAGTAATTTTTAACCTTTATCATATGCTTTTGGCTCCTTCCTTGTCAGTGAGGTAGTAGTGTCAGTCTCCACTGTCAGGGTCTAGACCAGCCTGTTCTGTCCTGCCACTCATCCAGCACTGCATCTGGACCCCCCCCCTTCATCTTCTGGGTAGTGAAGCCACACTGTGCTGCCACACATTTTTTATTTTTGCCAGTCAGCATGCAATTTTAAAAAGTAAATGTTTCCATAAATGTAAACACATGTATGTTTATTTTAGAAATCACCAAACAAAGAGTCTATTGCACTAAAGTCACTCTGCCTGCCACAAACAAAGTCCAAAAACACAATAAGGCAGAGGACTCCACATAGAGCTGGTCAAATCTTTTATTCAATAAAATCGGAGATAAAACCTTGTTATAAGCACTTTCAGGCTACATGCCATTCATCAGATAACAAAGAACATCACAACAGACCATTTTTAAAATACAAAGCAACCACTCAGCTTTCAATATTTTACCCTCCTTTTCTTAAGGATAGGATTTAAAGGTACAACAGCATTAATACCTGGTGGCTTATCCGCCCCAAGCCTTATAATCCATCTAGTTTCTGCACATTCTGTATCATTGAATAAATCACCTCCTCTAACATTGGGAGTAATGATTTGTATTGCCATAAATACAAATGTATGATTCAAGTTCACTCTTACATGTTGAGCTAGTGCATTATGTTCATTGGAGTGCTTAATATCTGACATATGTTGGAATATCCTTGTCTTAAACATTGTATTGGTCTTACCCACATAATATGATTCACAATTCTGACACACAGCTATATACACTAAATTCTTTGTTCTACAGTCTGCATATCCCTTATATGTGTATTGTCTACCTGTCCTTGGATGTGTAAATATATGTTCTTGCAGAATATATCAACATGCTCTACACTGGTGGCATGGATATGTGCCTATCTTCCTTGTAAATGAATTACCCTTTACAGAATGCTTAGGTTCTTTACAGAGTATATCTTTCAAGTTCTTATTTTCCCTGATTACAAAATTTGGTGCAATATTTAAAATCTCCTTCAACTTCAAATCTGTATGTAGCACCTGCCAATGATGTTTAAAAATTTCACAGATGCTACCCACATCACTACTGTATGTGAGTACCATATTAGTTCTGCCTCTACCATCAAATGATACCCCCTGCTGTTCATTATTAGCTGTTATTCCACCCGCTCTATTAAGCCAAGGTCTAGTGGTGTTATTACGTTTGATCTTACTACTTCTTATTAAGGATTCTAACTTATCACGCTTGTAGCCCCTCAGCATTAAATTATTCTGAAGGTTATCCACTTCTTCATGGAATTTAACATCCTCACTGCATAGTCTTGAAATCCTACATAATTGCCCTTTGATTATATTATCAAAGGTGTGTCGTGGGTGCATACTGTCAAAAGGTAGCAAACTGTTACTCCAGCAGGTTTTTCTATATAGCGATGTCATCAAGCCACCTCCATCTCAGCTAGTTAGTCGTACATCTAAAAAGTCTAAAGTTAATTCAGAATAGTTGACAGAGAACCTAAAAAATTCAGAACTCCCTTCTAAGTAAGCTATAAAAGCTTTCAGTTCTTGTTCTGTACCATCCCATAAAAAGAAAATATTGTCAACAAAACGTACGTAAAAGCGTAGATTGTTGGTCCATGCATGTATAACTTCAAATATGGTGTTATCCTCCCAGTATGCCAACACTAGGTTGGCATATGAGTTCGCACACGGTGTGACCATGGCCTGTTGTGATGTTCTTTGTTATCTGATGAAGGGCATGTAGCCTGAAAGCGCTTATACAAGGTTTTATCTCTGATTTTATTGAATAAAAGATTTGACCAGCTCTACGTGGAGTCCTCTGCCTTATTGTGTTTTTGGACTTTATTTTAGAAATGCTATACTCCTTTTCTTCACAGCACTGACCCATTTGTTCCCCACACCTGGGAAGTCAGGAATAGAAAAGAGCCTCTGTGAATGGTTTCCTGGTGGGGAGAAATAATTTTATTTAATTGGTTGGGAGGGTGGCCTAATGGTTAAGGTGTTTGCCTTACAAACACAAAGTGCAGGGTTTGAGACTCACAAGGGATAATTGGCTAGGCTTAAAATGGCTTGCAAGGGCAGTTAGCCTAGTACGAACATATATACGAACATATATATGAAAATTAGTGCCATTTGGAGATGCATATTATCCAACTCTTTGTCTGCTTTCACATAGTTGGTTATTAGCAGATTGTGATAAGAAGCTTAAAAACAAAAATGCCACAACAAAGGGCCAAAAGTGATCTCCAAGCTGTGTACATGGTGCAGCCCACCTAGTATACATAAAGGGAACAGACCTTTATGCACAACACAACATCATTACTCAATGTGCCATTGAGGCCCTTAGGAAGGAAAGTTTAGAGAGAGGAAGAAGTATGACACTTTCCCAGATGAGTTTTGTACTAGTGAATGTAAGGTGGCTGTGCTTTACTCAAACCATCCTCAGCTTTTTTAGATGTCATGTAGGATACACATCCTAGCAAGCTACTCATTTGTTTGTTTTATTAAGCACACAGTTTAATGAATGCATCTGACCAGTGGATGTTCCATCATATATGCACACTTAGTTAGCTCTCACATTCCTCTGAAAGTCCTAAACTCTTGGTCTGTGATGTTGGCCATCTGTATCTCCATAATCCATACATACATACATACATACATATATGCACACTTTTTTGTAATGTAATACAGGTAATGTAAAGGGAGTGCTACTGAAGGAGGAATATTTGTTTTCTCCTGTGCACCCCCTCAAGGGGTTAATTTTACAACACAAGCTAATAACATAATTTGTGTTGTTGGTACTGATCCAATTTTAAACACAAATTAATACATAATTTGTGTCATTGATACTGATCCAATTTTAAACACTAAGCTGATGGAATACATTGAAATGTTCAGATGCAGCGCATGCAGGTGCCCAGGTGGAAGCTCAGTCGTCTACTCTGGTTAACAAATTAAAAATAAAATAAATAAAAAGTATCCATAAAAGTCTCTCATGGTGTAGAATAATAATACTCCATCTTTAATTAACTAAATGATTGTTAATCCATGCTTCTTAGTTTGATCTCAGAATAATCTGTTGCTGCATGCTGTTGACATCTTAGTACATTGTGACCTGCTATGTTGCATGCATTCTGCTTGTAATGTGAGGTTGCACAACTTAAGAAAAACGGAAAATATGAATTTCAGTTTTGTCACACCTTTCCCTTTCTCCAAGTTTTGTGACCTTGACTGTAGTATGTACACATTATATATAATAAAGAGATGAAGGGTGTGGAGGAAGAGTCTTGCTTTGGGAAGGTGCAGAATGGTGTGTACAAAAAATATTTTTCCTGTTTTTGTGTGATTGTGATTTTGTTAGGTTTAGATTTTATAGCTGTGATGTTTTGTGCCTTCAACAAGAGATTCAGTGCTTCATAGTAAGTCTGTTTAATTAATGTCTAATCCCTAAAGTGGTAACTCTGTTATCATAATGCATCATTAAGTGGTACAAAGACATCATGGAATAAATATTCATTAGAAAATGGCAAGAAAAGTCTAGAAATATTATTTCAAATGGTCTCCCGATCATGTATTTAACCCAAGCACATACAGTCAGATTTTATATATCATTTTCTTTTTCTAGTAGCTTTCTTACAAAAATATTGTTGGCACAATAAAATGTTGTGCTCTTGTCATGCATATGCAGCATCATATTAATTGATACCACATCCACATCTAGTATGTTAAGGGAAATTCTGCTTATCCTACATTATATATGGTTAAGGTGGTAATGAAAATAGAAATTTGAGGTCAGAGTGAGTCAGTACCATATTCTTTAATGCATCCTGTTACTGGATAAAGTGCTTTCTGAATTGTTCTATTAGACCAATATTCTTTGTTTTAATAGTTAATTTATTTTTGGATAGCTGACTATGATTATAATTCACATTTACTACATTCATTGTTTGGTTCATTCATCATCATTTGTTTGTTCAATGTTTTGTATTAGTGCTTAGATTTAAGCACTGTGATGAATTTGAACTTAATTGTAACTTGAATCGTTCCTTTTGTATTCACATTTTTTTCTTGAAAAAGCTTAAGTTTTTCCTAATGGCAGGCTGGCAGCATGCTCAGAAGTGTTCCTGAATCTAAAAGTGGTGATACTCCATCTGGTTAGTTCTAATGAAGAAAAGGCACATGTTCTTAATATTATTCACTACTGCAGTAGCCTTAGCTATATGGGTTATATCCTACAAAGGATATAACAGCTGGACAGCTTCCAAAGCTTCAGGGCACTTTCCATGTACCCAAACCATTAGCTAACTTGAGCTGAGCTGACCAAAATTCAGGTCTGGGTGACAAGCCCTGCAGAGCTTTCCTGATGCCAAAGAGAGCAGTCCTCTTTGGGCTTTCAGGGATCAATGGTTAGCTAATGCTGTTCTGTTGCTAAGCAGACAAGTTGATAATTTCCATTGCGGGAGGAAGGGGGACCTTCTGCATTGGTTTTTGTGTCCAAAAACATACTTTTTCTGAGAAATATAAATATTTAAGCTACGAAAAAGTGTTTTTGTTGACTGTAATGTGACTTTTGTTCACTTTTAAATGGGGACATTACATTTGTCATAAAAAGTCAGTAAAACTTATTTTAAACAACCTTTTCTGTAGAGAAACTGTTGTTATTTTACTTTTTGGGGCTGGAGTAATGTTTAAAGTGTTTTTACTGGGGGAAAAGTTGCCTTCTTACAACTTACCTGCTGTACAGACTATTGCTACTAGGCTTCCCCAGGAATTACATACCTTTATTGGCTTAACCATGGAACACCCTAATGGTTCCTCAGATCTCTCTTCCAGCCATAAAAAGAAAAAGGCTGTTAAGCAGCCCTTTGCCTCTACAGCAAGCTGATAAAATATCTCAGCCATAGGTGGGTGACTCTGCTGGGGCCAAAGCTGTTTCCTAGACCCACTAAATCTTTTTCCTTGGGTTCTGCTGGTACAGTTCCCTACAACCACCACAGACTGGTGGTTAGACATGTCCTCTGCAGCTGTTTGTATATCCCTAGTGGGCAGGGAAGAGCTGTCACTCATCCGGTCAGAAAAAAACAGACAAAAGAGGTTGTGGGTTCAGTTCAAGCAGCTTTCTTACACACACACACACACACACACACACACACACACACACACACACACACACACACACACACACACACACACACACACATCAGGAATAAGGCTTTGTAACTTAAACTTAAATAAACTTATAAACAGACTGACTATCACACATACATGTTAACACTCTGGCTGATCTCCCAAAATGGCACTGTTACCTGCACGTGCTCACTGTGTATATGCACGTACTTACATTTGGAAATGCTTCTTAAAGGTACATACACTCCATTCTACATCCTCCCTCTTCGAGAAATGATTCTTATATACTAATTGACAGTACTGAATGACATGCAATTTACAGAAATGATCTTTTGACATGCAGTTATACAGAACTAATTCTTTGGCATGCAGTCATACAAAATTAGGCACATTTAAAACAATCACATCCATGTTGCTGTGTATTTTACTCTAGGTCTAGAAATACGACCTGATCATATAACATAAAAGTCAGAATTGGATCTAGCAACAGGTACTGCCTTCAAGGAGTGTTTGGCTTTTGGGACAACTAGGACATCATCAGGAATGGGAATGGATATTGAGACATGTTCTTCGGTATGAACATTGTCAGAGTTGCTCTAAGATCTAGAGTCTGTATCACAGGTACGATGCCGCAATATAATTTCTGATACAGAAAAAAGATGTCTCTGGTTTCTCCTGTTTTCTATACCCTCAGATTCCACTAAGTAGGATCTCGGCTCGGCACATATACCTCTCACTTGACAAATTCAATCAAAGCCTTTAGCCATTTACATCATCACTGTCTCTCCTTCTTTTAACAGATGAAGAAATCTGATCATTTTATCATAGCTGGACTTCTGAGAAGAATGCTTCTTAAAAAGTTGGGCTTTGATTGCTCTGTTGTTTTAAGCTTTAGGCATCAACAAACTAGAACTAATAGGTAAGGGTGGTCTGGTTTACCTAGACAGAAGTCTCTGAGTAGGCAAGCCAAGTAGGTTGTCAAGGGGTATATTTCTGATATTAAGTAAATTCAAGAAGATATCGGTATTGTCACACTTTGAGCTCTCTAGTAATTGCTTTGCACTCTGTACTGCACATTCAGCAAGGCCATTTGACTGAGGGTATTCAGGACTACTAGTAACATGGATAAAGTCCCATCCTTTTGCAAATCTCTGAAACAACTGACTGATAAACTGAGAACCATTATCAGAAATAACTGTGTGGACTACCATGGACTGAGAAATGATGTTTCATCTTAGTAATAACAGCACTGGACATTAGGTTAGGTAGCAAATCTATCTCAAACCAGTTCGAATAAGAGTTTACCAACACTAAGTAATGCTGATTGTTCTACTCAAATATGTCAGTGGCTACTGTTGACCAAGGTAGTTTAGGAATCTGGCTTAGCTGAAGTGGCTCTTTTTGCAAATGTGACTTAATACTGTTGCATACTGAAGAAGAAGAAAGGACTTGATCAATGCATTTTAACAGAGAAGATCAAAATACTAGTCCTCTCGCCTTTATTTTGGTAGAATCTGAACCTGGGTAGCCACGATGCAAAATCTGAATGTATTCATGTTATAAGGAAGCAGGAACGATAACTTTTGGACCTTTGAAAATGATACCATCTTCAATCAGCACCTCACCTCTGTATGGAAATAAGGTTGCACTTCTGGTGGTACACAGGATCACTTTGACAGCCATCCTACATTGATGAAGTGGTTGAGCTTTTGCAAAAGTGGATCAGTCTTTGTATGATCTCTTAGCTCATCAAGTCTCATGGTAGAAAAATTATGCACTTTCATGGCATCAAAGTTAAAATTCTTTGCATCAAGCTGTTCTGTGGTACGTCTGGGTGATCTGGATAAAGTATCAGCCAGATAAAGAAGTTTATCTTTTGTATAGACCATTTTGAAATTATAATTTTGCAATTTGAGCATCATTCTTTGTTGTCTTGTTGGAGCTGAATGCATAGGCTTCTTTAAAATAGTGACTAGAAATTGATGGTCAGTTTCTGTCTGGATAGCTTGGCCATAAATATAATCATGCAACTTTGAACATGTGAACACAATTGCCAAAAGTTCCTTCTCAATTTGAGCATATTGCATCTCAGTTTGGGTAAGAGTTCTAGATGCACAGGTAACAGGTCTGCCCTCTTGAAGAATAACTGCACCAAGACCAAACTTTGAAGCATCACAGAAAATAACTACTGGTTTTGTGGACATCATAGTACCTTAGTGTAGGCGTGTTGGTGTTGCTGTTTGAGATTATCAAATGCTCTCTAGTGTTATTCTAACCATGACCAGGCAACATATTTTTGCATTTCAGCTCTCTTAAAGGTTCTAAAGTCAGGGATAAATTTGCCCATATAGTTAACCATACCAAGAAAATGATGTAGGGCTTGGGCATTGTCTGGAGCTGGCATCTCAAGAATGGCTGCTTGTTTAGAAGGGTCTGATCGTAGGCCTGTATTGGTAAATAAATGACCTACATAAGTAACTTCTGGTAGTCTAAATTTGCATTTCAGAGGATTGAGCTTTAAATTCACTTCAAGCACTCTGTCCAGAACTTTCCTGAGGTTTCTCTCATGCTCTGCTTCACCATTACCTCCAACCGGTAAATCGTCAACTATTATTGGACATGGATAGCCTAAAAAAATTTGCTCAGTTGCATGTTGAAAGACTTCACTGGCAGAATTTATTCCAGAAGGCATCCTGAGGAATCTGTATCTACCAAATGGGGTACTGAGTGTAGTCAGTAGTGAAGATTTGCGTGCAAGCATCACTTGCCACAATGACAATTTGCTGTTTGAGGTTATCAAATGCTCTCTGGTGTTGTTCTAACCATGGCCAGGCAACATTTTTTTCATGTCAGCTCACTTAAAGGTGCTGATAACTCACTAAAGTCAGGGATAAATTTGCTCATATAGTTAACCATACCAAGAAAACGCTGTAGGACTTGGGCATTGTCTGGAGCTGGCATCTCAAGAATGGCTGCTTGTTTAGAAGGGTCTGATTGTAGGCCTGTATTGGTAAATAAATCACCTACATAAGTAATTTCTCTCAGATTGAATTTAGATTTTTGATGATGCAATTTAAGACTGACTTCACATGGATGGTCTAGAACAGACGTGTCCAACCTGCGGCCCATGAGCCGCATGCAGCCCTCAGAGCTCTTCCATGTGGCCCTCGACCTCTAACTGCAACATTGATGTATGCATGCTCCAAAACAATTTTTTTGTTTTCTGTTTTTCGCTCCCGTGCCCTGTAACTCTAACGTCGGTGTGCACATGTGCCAAAGCACCATTCTAGTTTTGTTTTTGTGCCAAAAAAGAGTCAGTGTGTTTACGCCATTATTTTGCACCAAAGAATCAGTGTGTGTTCTCGCTGTAGAGGGACTCGTGTATGGATTTGCCACCATTGCCTTTGAAAGGGACAGCACTTACCTGTGTTAATAGGTAAGTACGGAGTGAGTGAGTGCATGCATGAAAGCATAATGTTTGTGTGCATGAAAGCGGAAGAAGAATGAGTGAGTGAGTGAGTGTGTGTGTGTGTGTGTGTGTGTGTGTGTGTGTGTGTGTGTGTGTGTGTGTGTGTGTGTATGACGATCAGTCTCCCTACTGAACACAAATAAGTTAGCTCACAAATATATCGTACATTAAAAGTACACTTTCATTAAACTGCGGCTTTCCTGACAGGGACAGTGTTGTATTGAATATGAAATCATACCTCTCAACTGTATGGATTTTCAAAGAATTACTGAATTTTTGCCTCATCTTCCAATTTGTGTCTTTTGTTTAGGAAATAAAAGTAGTCATCCAAGGTAATGCAGTTCCAGGGAGTAAGAATGAGACAGCAGCCTAGGATTAATGGGTCATTAGTGGATTGACTAATGTGGGACTGTAGCATATACAATTGCATTGTTTTTTTCTGACAAACAAAAAAGCACCCAGTACTGTTTTGTCATTGGTGGGTTCTAAGCAGTAGTAGATTGGACAACAGTAAGCATAGCTTTGGTGGATCATCAATACTGGCAAATCAGGTGGGCACAATGTCATTTTTTAAATGTTGGGGGTTTTAGTGTGTATGTGTGTGCTTATGTGTTGGGAGTGCTGCAACAGTAGATGATTATTAAAGACAGAGACTTACGGACTGCGGAAGATATGTTTCTTTGTTTCAAAACCTGATACTTGGGTACTAGGCATGCCAAAAGTAGATTTTTTAAGACATAGCTTCTTGCCATTTACAGTGGATGGATATTTACATTTAATGGACAATGCTAGCATTATTAGTGTGGGTCTGTGGGGTTCTGAAGGATGCCAAGTCTACCACTGCCAATGTCTTGTAAAGTGACCCGGAAATGGATATTGGGATGTTACTGAAAAATACAGTAAGTAAGCTTAGAAATATAGTTCAGTTAAACAAAGTGCACTTGCAATTTATAAGCCATAATTTAATTTATTTCAGGTAGTCCAGATCCTGGTAGATTGTATAGCATTAGACTTAATTAGGGAGAGCTGTCATTCTGGGGAAATAAGCAGCTCTAGTTTCAGTGAAAGCTCTGTGGTTATTTGCAGGTAGGAAGTTGTAGGATGTTGATGCAATGTGTTTTATTTATTATTTTTAATGCATTTGTCATTTCAAAGCATGGTTTTCTTTGTTGTAAAAGAAGGCAGGACTGAATGAGCCATATAATGCTTAACTGACAATGATGGGATAGAAAGATTATAAGTGATGTATAATGTTTGCAGCTACAGTTGTTTCAATGGTGTCAGTGATGCATAACTATTTTGGGGCCTGTGTCCCACTTTTATTTTTCGCTTTGTCCAGATTTCTTGCTCTAAGTTTGAGAGGTATGGTTCCATACTAAATCAGAAGGTTGTATTTACCTTGGAAGACTTTTCAGCATAATTATGAGAAACAGAGCCTTTTTAATATCTCTGCTTATTTCCAATATAAACTGCCATGTAACCTTGCAAATAACTTTCTTATTAAGCGACTTTAATTGGATGCACAAGCCAGTGCATTTCTTTGTGCCGGTCCCAAGCCCAGATAAATGGAGAGGGTTGCATCAAGAAGGGCATCCGGCGTAAAATTTTGCCAAATCATGCATGTGGACAACAGTACAGATATATATACCAGATCGGTCGAGGCCTGGGTTAACAAAGACCGCCACCAGTACTGTTGGCCAACAGGGTGCTGGCGAAAATTGGGCTACTGTTGGCCAAAGGAGGAGAAGAGGGGGAAGGCATGCCAGAAGGCAGGTAAAGGCTAGGACTGTGATAGTTAGTGTCAGAACTTTGAATGTTGGCAGCATGACTGATATAGGGAGAGAGCTAGCTGATATGCTGGACAGAAGGAATGTTGGTATATTGTGTCTGCAAGAGACCAGATGGACGGGGAGCAAGGCTAGGTGTATTGGAGGCAGGTTCAAATTGTTTTATCATGGTGTGGATGGGAGGAGAAATGGTGTAGGGGTTATCCTGAAGGAACAGTATGCTAAGAGTGTTTTGGAGGTGAAAAGAGTGTCGGATAGAGTGATGTTTATGAAGCTGGAAATTGATGGTGTAATGATGAATGTTGTTAATGCATATGATCCACAAGTTGGGTGTGCGATGGATGAGAAAGAAACATTTTGGAATGAGTTGGATGAAGTGGCGATGACTGTACCCAAGGGTGAGAGAGTGGTGATTGGAGCAGATTTCAATGGGCATGTTGGTGAAGGGAACAGAGGGGATGAGGAAGTGGTGGGTAGGTATGGTGTTAAACAAAGAAATGCAGAAGGTGGTAGTGGATTTTGCGAAAAGGATGGACACGGCCGTGGTGAATATGTATTTTAACAAGAGGGAGGAGCATAGGGTGACATACAAGAGTGGAGGAAGATGCACACAAGTGGATTATATCTTATGTAGAAGGGTCGGTCTGAAGGAGATTGGAGACTGCAAAGTGGCGGCAGGGGAGAGTGTAGTTAGGCAGCATAGGATGGTGGTTTGTAGGATGACACTGGTGATCAAGAAGAGGAGGAGGAGTGTGAGGGCAGCACCAAGGATCAAATGGTGGAAATTGAAAAAGGGTAATTGTGAGGTGGAGTTCAGGGAATAGTTAAGACAGGCACTGGGTGGCAGTGAAGAGTTACCGAATAGCTGGGTAACTACAGCAGAGCTAGTAAGGGAGACAGTTAGAAAGGTGCTTGGTGTGACATCTGGAAAGAGGAAGGAGGACAAGGAGACCTGGTGGTGGAATGAGGAAGTACAGGAGAGTATACAGAGAAAGAGGTTGGCGAAGAAGAAGTGGGATTGTCAGAGAGATGAAGAAAGTAGGCAGGAGTATAAGGAGATGAGGTGCATGGCAAAGAGAGAGGTGGTGAAGGATAAGGTGTATGAAGAGTTGTATGAAAGGTTGGACACTAAGGACGGAGAAAAGGACCTGTACCAATTGGCTAGACAGAGGGACCGAGCTAGTAAAGATGTGCAGCAGGTAAGGGTGATAAAGGATAATGAGGGAAACGTACTCACAAGTGAGGAGAGTGTGTTGAGCAGATGGAAAGAGTATTTTGAGGGGCTGATGAATGAAGAGAATGAGAGGGAGAGAAGGTTGGATGATGTGGAGATAGTGAATCATGAAGTGCAGTGGATTAGCAAGGAGGAAGTAAGGATAACTATGAAGAGGATGAAGAATGGAAAGGCTGTTGGTCCAGATGACATACCTGTGGAAGCATGGAGGTATTTATGTGAAATGGCAGTGGAGTTTTTAACTAGATTGTTTAATGAAATCTTGGAAAGTGAGAGGATGCCTGAGGAATGGAGAAAAGGTGTTTTGGTACCGATTTTTAAGAATAAGGGTGATGTGCAGAGCTGTAGTAACTACAGAGAAATTAAATTGATCAGTCACAGCATGAAGTTATGGGAAAGAGTATGGAGGTGATGATTAGTGATCAGCAATATGGTTTCATGTCAGGAAAGAGCACTACAGATGCGATGTTTGCTCTGAGAGTGTTGATGGAGAAGTACAGAGAAGGTCAGAAGGAGTTGCATTGTGTCTTTGTGGACTTAGAGAAAGCATATGACAGGGTGCCTAGAGAGGAGTTGTGGTATTGTATGAGGAAGTTGGGAGTGTCAGAGAAGTATTTAAGAATGGTACAGGATATGTACGAGGGTAGTGTGACAGCGGTGAGGTCTGCGGTGAGAGTGATGGATGCGTTTAAGATGGAGGTGGGATTACATCAAGGATCAGCTCTGAGCCCTTTCTTATTTGCAATGGTGATGGACAGGCTGACAGACGAGATCAGACAGGAGTCCTCGTGGACTATGATGTTTGCAGATGACATTGCGATCTGTAGTGAGAGTAGGGAACAGGTGGAGGAGACCCTGGAGAGGTGGAGATATGCTCTAGACCTTTCTTGAGGTTTCTATCATGTTCGTCTTCACCATTGCCCCTACAATAATGTCATCTACTATGAGAGTACATGGATAACCTGAAAACATTTGTGCCATGAAGTGCTGAAATACTTCACTGGCAGAATTTATTCCAAATGGCATTCTCAAGAATCTGTATCTAGCAAATGGTGTACTGAAAGTGGTTAACAATGGAAGATTTATGATACAGTGAAATTTGTCAAAATGAACTTTTTACATCTAAGACTGAAAAAATAGTGGCATTTGGCTTAAGAGCTGCTACTTATTCTACTGTGCGCATAGCCGGCCTTAGGCATAGGCCAACTAGGCGGCCGCCTAGGGTGCCGCTCTAGTAGGTGCACTTTTCCAGTATTTATTTGGTGTAGGTAGACCAGGATGGGGGTACTGGGTAGTGTGGTGGGGGGCGCGAAGGAGCCTTTTGACTAGGGTACCAGATGACATAAGGCCGCTCCTGTGCACATCGGATGATGAGGACGCTTAAGTGATTTGTTTAAATCTCTCAGATCAATACATATTCAAATATCATCTGAGCTTTTCTTATAAGCTACAACCATGGAGGGTACCCATTCAGTTGGTTCTTTTACTAGAGTTATCACACCTAAATTCACCATTTTATCTAGTGTTGTTTTCACTTTGCTCTGCATTGCTACTGGAACCTTCCTTACTGTTCTGACAACTGGGCTTACTTCATGGTTTAACTTCATGGAATATGTGACTGGTAGTTTCTCAAGCTTGTTTTTGAAAATATCAGCATATTCATGAAAAATATTCTGCATAAAGCTATCGTGATTTTTCAGGCTTATATGGTGGACCCCCTTATTAAATGAAATCAGTCACACTCTCAAACTTTCTTTGAGGCCTAACAGTGACTACACGTCTTTTGACTATGTAAAACTGCAAGTCATAGCTGTTCCCAGCAGAATGACATATGAGAAGTACTGTGCCATCAGTTTGAATCTATTCATCACCTAAGCAACAAGTTTTGCACACATTGCTGAATCAAGTCTCTCACCGGCTTGTAATTTGGCAAACATTTGTGCTGATATAACATTGTACTTGGATCCAGTATCTACTTTAAGCTCTACAGGTTTCTCATTATTTTGAACAGTACAAAATATTTCACCCTTTGCTGCTATCTGATAATCTACTGTGTTAATAGTTTCATCGATCACAGAGACACCATCAACATAAAAAGTGTGCTCGTGGCTTTCTATCTGATCTACTTGCTTTTTTGGATGCTTTCTTTTAATAAAAGTATGTGCCACTTAAGACTTGCAAAGCCTTTTGAAATGTTTCCACTTTTTATATTTGTGACATTGCTGACCAGAAGCTAAGCACTTTTTCCATTTAGGTTCATGGTTGCCTCCACAATTACGACAGTTAACAGTAAGGTTGTTTGTTGATGTTCTTCATGTTTCACTGTTGCAGTCATTACATTTGGGTTATCTGCTTGCAGGTAGCCCTCAGTTGGCCTGATTAACAAAGTCTTGGGTTCTGCGTCGGTTGCTGTCCCTTCTTCCATGACGTCAGGTCGTCAGGGGTATAAAACATGCAGCCGATGCCATTACATCATTCTTTCTTGCCATGCAGTGCCCGAAACAGAAGCAGTTCACAAGTGCCGGTCAGCCAACTCCTGAAATTTTCGTTTTCGAGTTTCAGAACCAAAGTCTTCAACTAAAGCTAAGTACCCCATTGGGGAAACTTTTTCTTGCTCCTTACCAATGTCAGTAAAAGTTAATAATTGCATTACTTGTGTAAAGCAAATACCTCATAAAGATTTTAATTCGTACTGTTTTCCTTGCCTAGGCCCTGACCACGACGTACCTTGCTGTCGGTTTTGTGCTTTATTTAATCAGTGCACTATCCGTCGTCGGTATATTTTCGCCTCTAAATATTTCAGTTCTCGGTTTTATTATCCAGAAATGTCATCAGTTAGCCATCCGACTACCGGGATTCCAAAAAAATGCAAAGATAAAGACAGAGACAGGCCGCCGATGTCCAAAACTGCCGACGACACTTCTCCTAAGCCAGTCACGTCAGTTCGCCGGTACTCAGTGAGGTGCTTTTGCAGCCCCTGATTCCCGCTACTTCTGATTCGCAGGCCTCTACTGAGACCCATTCGAAGTCCAGTATGCCACGAGATGCTTCAACTATGGAACCCGCGGATGTCTCTACCTTGGATGGGTCCAGAGCCGCTGTGCAGGCACCGGCTTCTGAGGGTGTATTCAGGCCTACGGACTTGCATATTAAACTGACGCCTCCTTCTTTACTTAAGCCTAAATCTCGATCCATGCCTAAAGAAAAACAATGCCCAGGCCACATGCTCAGGCCTCTATGCCTAAAACACAAATGATAAGAATGGCTGAAGATCTAATAACTCTAATCAGGGGTTGCCAACCCCCCCCCCCCGCCCTTCTAAGAGGCCTAGGACTGAAGTTGATTATGAATCTTCTGATCAGGATTCTGTTTTTTCTGATTCTTCTGATGATCTGGATTTGCCCTTATCTACTTATGAAGATTCTGATGCAGAGGACTCCATTTCCTCTGCTTCCCCTCCTGAGGATTTTTCTTTTGGGGAAACCTTACATACTCTAAGGGAGCATTTCCACTAGGAAAGCCAGGATTTTTCTGATTCATAAAATAGGCTTAGGGATTTCCTTCTACCTCAGCATAGGCCTTTGGCTATTCCTCCTGTACTAGACATTGTTGATGATGCTTTCTCGGAATCTAGTTTGGCCCCTGATTCCCTGCCTCCTGCTCCCAGAAAACCTGACAGATACTACAGGGTCCCTGAGTCCCACAAGTTCCTTTTTAAAAATCCTATTGCAGATCCAGAGACTATTTCACAGGGGCCCAAAGGCATTAAGGCTTCTACTGCTAAAAATCCTACCCCTTCTGATAGAGACTCCAGGGCACTGGATAGATGGGGTAAGAAGGTTTACACTTCTGCAACCTTGGCCATTAGGGCTTTAAACTGCCAGTTTCATATGTTAAAGTATCAGCAACATGTTATTGGACTGCTTAAACAGAAAATGATGTTGATTCCTGACTGTGTAGAAAATAAAGAATTACAGGATTTAATGCATTCTGCTGAACAAGTTGGAAAACATACTTTGCAATGTGGTTTTGATTCATTAGAGGCCTCTTGCAGGGCTGCTGTTACTGGGTCTGTGCTCAGAAGGCATGCTTGGCTCAAGGAGCAATCTTTGCCTGATCATGTTAAAGCTAAATTGTTGGATACTCCTTTAAATCAGGACCGCCTGTTTGGCAACAAGGCTGAGAAGTTCTTAAAAAGATGGAAGATAAAGCTAAAGCTATGCAAACTGTTAAAGAATTTTTACAAGTTCAGCCTCCTAGATTTAGTAGGTACTGACCCTCTAAGAATTGGTCCTTTCCAGCCTCTTCCAGGTCTTCTCAAGCCAAACCCAGACACAGGAAAAACCCCAGGTTTCAGTCCCAGGGGACACACAGAACTAAGCAGTGGGGGGCCTCCAATTCCAAATCTGGGAATAATAAGACTCCCCCCTATGGTAAACTGTCTCAATGACTTCCTTTTAAAATTTCCAAGCACTTATCAAATGACTGTCCCTTTAGGGGGAAAGATTGCTCTTCATGCAAACAATTGGGAACTCATTACCCAGGACAAATGGGTTTTAAATATAGTGTCCCAGGGATACAGATTTCACTTCCACACGTTGCTAACACCAAGCGGGTGGCTGGACATACCCCCAAATCAGTGGACAGAGGCCCAAAAACAAGTACTTTCTCTCTTAAGCATGGGGGCTATTCAACTGGTACTAGAAGAGGAAAAGGAACAAGGTTTCTACTTGAGACTTTTCCTGTTACCCAGAAAAGACAATTCATGGCATCCTATCCTGGACCTGTCGACTCTAAACACTTTTTTGGAGATTCCAAAATTCAAGATGCTGACTCTTCACCAATTACTTCCTATGCTAGTCAAAGATGCCTGGTTGGCAACACTAGATTTAAAAGAAGCATACCTGCACATCCCAATCAGGGAATCTTGCAGAAAATACCTACGCTTCAAAGCAGGCTACACGCACTATCAGTTCTCTGCACTGCCCTTTGGCTTATCTACTGCACCCAGGGTATTCACAAAGTGCCTAGCTCCAGTTACTGCATTTTGCAGGCAAAGAAATATTCAAATATACCCATACCTGGACGATTGTCTAATTCAGGCAGGAAAGCCAGGACATACTTTTGAATCATCTGGCCTTTGTACAAAGGGTTCTAACTTGAAAAGAAATCACACCTGGTACCCTGTCAACAAGTTATATTCCTAGGAGCAAGCTTGAATATAACTTCCTAGATGGCTTACCTCATGCCAGAGAAACAAATTCATTTGACAAACTACTTCAAACAAGTGGCCACAAATACCCTGCTATCTGCAAGACAAATACTGCAAGCCTTGGGGTACATGGCCTCCTGCATTCTTCTAATTCCATATGCAAGACTGCATATGAGGAAACTACAGTAGCATCTAAAAAGCCTATGGTGTCAACATTCTCAAGACCTGGAAACAATGATTCTTATCATACCTGCCTATGCCTAGAGTTCCTTTGGTAGGCAGAGGCCGGCCACCAAAACAAGGGACTACCTTTCACCCCACCCCCTGCCGCCCAAACCCTAACAACAGACGCATCAGACTATGCATGGGGGGCTCACCTGACAGAGAAGTGCATTCAGGGCAAATGGAACCCAAGTCAAATGCACCTGCATATCAATCAAAAAGAAATGTTAGCTGTACAGAATGCACTGACAGCCTTCAAGGACCACATTCTTCTAGGACAACTAATGGTAAAGATGGACAACACCACTGTTATGTGGTACATAAACAAGCAGGGAGGTACACATTCTTACCCCCTCTACAGACTAGCCATGGCATTGTGGAACATAGCCTTGAGCTACCAAGTGCACCTACAAGCTCAATTCCTGCCAGGAAAATTAAATACACTGGCAGACGGACTAAGCAGAAACCTCATGGACCCACATGAGTGGAAACTGGAACCAAGGATTTTCAACATGTTGACAAGCAAATGGGGGAGCCCAGATATAGACCTGTTTGCCTCTCCCCAGAACTACCAATTGGACAAATTTTGCACAATGACTCCACACAAACAAGCCTGGAAAGTGGATGCTCTGTCCTTCAGCTGGAAAAAACTATCAGTCTGTGCCTTCCCCCCTCTGCCTCTGCTCTCCAAAGTACTACTAAAAATCAAGCAGGACAAACCAAGGATGATTTTGATTGCTCCAGACTGGCCGCACCAACACTGGTACCCCCTCCTGTGCAGTGTGTCATGGTTATCACCATGGCACCTGCCTCAGACTCCTTCCCTGCTGTCTCAACAGGAGAACCAGATTCTGTACCCTCAGCTTCTAACACTGAACCTTGCAGCCTGGCTAATTACTTAATTTCTCCTTTACCATCCCTCAGCAAACCTGTGATGGATATCATTTTAGAGGCAAGGAGGCCTAGTACTAGAAAATCTTATGTTGAAAATGGAAAAGATTCTGTGGTTGGAACCAATCGAACGGGATGAGCACAGCAGCACCCAATTTACCTCAGATTTTACAATACTTAACTGAGATGCTTCACGAGGGCCTGTCTTTTTCCTCCATTAAAATCCACGCTTCAGCCATTTCAGCTCATTATAACACAGAACCACCCCTCTTCTCTCATCCACTGCTCAAGCAGTTCCTCAGAGAGGCCAAAAATTTGAGACCACCCAGGAGAGCTCCAACCCCGGCCTGGGACCTTAACTTTGTCTTGGAGAAACTCACCCTACCTCCTTTTGAGCCAGCTGCTACTGCAGACTTAAATTTTCTTTCTTGGAAAACAGCTTTCCTTTTAGCAATCACTTCAGCTAGAAGGGTATCTGAATTACAGGCCCTTATGGCAGTGGAGCCTTTCATCATCTTTCATGCGGACAGGGTGTCCCTCAGAACCAATCCATCCTTCATTCCCAAGGTGGTATCCAGTGTGGCTCTTAATCAGTCTATTCATTTGCCAACCTTCTTTCCCAATCTACAGAATAAAGGGGAAAGGATACTGCATTCCTTAGATGTGCACAGACAACTTAGATTCTACTTGGACAGGACTAAACCTCAAAGGAAATCTGAACAACTGCTGGTGGCATTTGCTGCAGGGTCAGAGGGGAAGGCTATTTCAAAGCAAACCATTTCTAAATGGATAAGCCATTGCATTCATTTCTGCTATAAGCACCATGGAAAACCTATCCCCCAGGGGATCAGACCTCACTCCACCAGGGCTGCATCTACCTCTACAGCCTTTCTCAGAGGCGTCCCTACTAGGGACATCCTAGAAGTTGCTACCTGGAGTTCTGTACATACTTTCACCAAGCATTATCATTTGCCAATTTTCTCTAAATCCAGAACTGGCTTTGCCACTGCAGTCTTGCAGGGCCTTATAGCTGGCCCTAATGCTGTTTAAATTCCTCATCCCAACCATAGCTTTGGGAATCTACCCAAATGTAATGACTGCAACAGTGAAACACGAAGAACATAGTACAGTTGTGTACACTTACCATAAATGTAGATGTTCGAGTGTATTCAATGTTGTAGTCCTGGTTACCCTCCCTCCAGCCCCCTAACTTCTTTTGGCTATACCTCTACTTTCCTTTACTATGCTTAAAAGCCTTTTTGGTGTATTTGCTTTTTTGTTGGAGGTATATCTTTGTGCTTTTATATTTAATTGCTTCCCATTAGGGGGGCACCTGACATCTGGGGCAAGAAAAACTGATGCAATGGCGTCGGCTGCATGTTTTATACCCCTGACGACCTGACGTCATGGAAGAAGGGACAGCAATCGATGCAGGACCCAAGACTTTGTTAATCAGGCTGACTGAGGGCTACCTGCAAGCAGATAACCCAAATGTAATGACTGCAACAGTGAATACACTCAAACATCTACATTTATGGAAAATGTACTTTGGGGCGGCCACGGTGGTGCAGTGGTTAGCGTTGTTGCCTCACAGCAAGAGTTTATCTGGTTTGATTCTCAGCTGGGGTGCCTTCTGTGCGGAGTCTGCATGTCCTCCCTGTGGTCGTGTCGGTTTCCTCCGGGTGCTCTGGTTTCCTCCCACATCCCAAAGACATGCAGTAGGTGAATTGGACACTCTAAATTGGCCCTAGTTGTGAGTGTGCGTGTGCCTTCTGTGGAAGGTTGGGCGCCGGGCTGACAACTCGAAACTGTAAAACTCCACTGCCAATCATGAGCGGACAGATGATCCGCTGTGGTGACCCCTAATCGGGAAAAGCCGAAAGAAGAAGAAGAAGTACACAACTGTACTTTGCTGCGGCAGCATTTGGTTTATGGTTAAAGTTAGGAGCTGCTACACACTTTGGTTTATGTCTCCGTTTGCACCCACTCTTATGTTGCATGCTATCAACATTTGCACTTAGTTACTGCAAGCACATTTTTCTCATTTGTAACCATATTTGTGTGCTTTTCTGTAAGCTTGTATATTTGACAAAGCTCTGTAGCTTTGCTCAATATTAAATCACTATCTCGAAGCAAAATCTCTCTCACTGCATCATTAACACCACACATAAGTCTGTCCTTTATCAACTTATCTCGCAAATCACCAGATCTGCACATTATTCCTTGTTTCTCAAGTCATTAATATATGGTGCTATAGTTTCACCAGACTTTTGATTGCTTGTATAAAACACATGCCTTTCCATTGTAATATTCATCTGAGGGTTACACATTTCTCTAAATTTACATTTTAAGCACTCAGGTTCTTCCCACATCTCAGCCTGTATCACAATATGTGGTTTTTCCCCTCTCCTGCATACATGGCAGGTACCTACACAAATGAACATTCCTTTTCAATGGCATCTGAGCCTGCTAAATTAAGAAGTATGAAGGCTTTTGTATATGTGTCTTTATCAGAAAAAGCAGCCTATATAAAAATATCATATTCTTGTACAAACACTCTCCAGTTCTCAGCAATATTGTTATCAAACACCAGTGGTTCAGGTCTGTGAAATCCCTCTGCCATAACAACAAAATACATTTAAACATAAGCATAGACCAGGTGCTTCTAATTATGTTTGAACACACAACAATCTCTTCAAAAAGGCTTCACTTTGACAATGCAACACTGCGAACATTCCAGAAACTTTGAACACATTGAATAGCTTTAATTAATGCGAAAAGTATAACATTTTGTAGAAATGCAGTTGTTTTAGCCTTTTCATACATTTTAAACAATTTCTGAAGTATTTTAAACATTTTCTGTAATTATTTTACTTTTATCACTATGTTGCAATTTTGGACATTTTGTTTATCTCGATAATTATTTTGAATGTTTTGAATGCTTCGCCTCACATTCAGCGACTGAAAAATCATTTAAATGAGTTTAAGTACCTTTGAATAACTGCTGACCTGTTTGGGAGTTCACTCCAGCATATTCCTCCTCTTTTAACCGTGTGCCTCATTGCTTGAGTGTTGCTTCAACTTCGGATCCCATTCTGGCACCATGTAGTTTGTCTCATGCATTCAAAAGAGAAGATGAAGCGGTGTACGGGTTCAAGATATTTATTGTACATAAACATGTCAGGAACTGTAATTAGAGCTTGTATTTAAACTAACTGATTCACTCATTACTTCAAACACACTCATGTGCTTCTCTATTCATGACCGCATTCACGCTGGCTGACTGTACAAAATGGCACTATTCTTGCATGTGCTCAGTTTTTATGCACATGCTAGCTACATACAGTGGCTGAATAGGAACAATACACTCAATGATCTACATATGGGAAGCACCTCTTTTAGATCTTTTTGTCTCCTCTCTAAACAATCAGTTGGCAAAATTCTGTTCCAGGACTCCATGCAAAAAAGGTCTATAAGACAGCTGCTCTTTCTTTTCCTTGGACAATAATGTTCATGTATGCTTTTAAACCTTTTCCACTAATATACAGGGTACTGCTGAAGATTCAGAAGGACTCCCAAAAGATTTATATACTATCCAAGTAGCAAAATGGGTAGAGTGATGGCCTAAAGCTTCGTAGGTCCTGGGTTTGAGTCCATAGCAGACATACCATTTGTTTGTTGTGGGAGGTTGGTGTGATGGTTAATGCGTTTACCTTACAGACACAAGGTACAGGGTTTGATTCTCATATGCAATAATTGGCTAGGCTTAAAATGGCCCACAGGGGCAGTTATCTTAGTACTAATCTATGAATCTATTAATGTGGTGCCTCGCTTCTGGTCCAGGCAACAGTGGATATTTCTTCTTCTAGAAATGGCCAGGGGAAATTACCACAAGTTTTCTCACAGACTGGATTTAGTCACACAAGACCAAGAGGTGTTTGATAGATCTCAAACCCAAACAACTGCAATAGACTCCCTGGATGGTAGAATTTGAATAAAGTTTAGGCATCTTTTTTCTGCGGCCATTTAGTAGGTATTAATGGAGAAAGAAAACCTGCTACTAGAAAATTATATATTAACAAGTAAAAAAGATTTTATAGTTGGTGACAAGAAAAGAATCAGCACCTGCTCAGGGCAAGTGTTTCTCTGGTTCTACATTATTTGTATGAATTAGTATGCCATGGCCTGTCTTACTCCTCAATCAAGATTAATTTGTCAGACATTTCAGCATGTCTGAACATGGATTTCCATATTTCAATGGAAGTCTCATGTGAAAATATTTTTAAAAGGGATATTCCATAATGAAGACTCCTAGAAAACAGGGGTCTCCTCCTTGAGACCTTAATTTTGTGTTAGAAAAACTAACTCTTGCTCTGTTTGAACCAGCTCATCAGGCTGACTTGAGATTCCTGATATGGAAAACAGTCTTCCTTATTGCTCTAACCTCTGCAAGAAGAGTATCTGGGTTGCAAGCTCTTGAGGTGGGTCAACCTTATCCCATTTTCTACAAAGATAGGATTTCCTTGAGAAATAATCTTTCTTTTATGCTTAAAGTGGTACCCATATTTACTTTAAGCCAAGCTATCCATCTCCCTCTGTTCTAAGATAACCTAAAAATGAGGCTAAAAGTACTCCATGCCTTGGATGTCCACAGACAACTCTGGTATTATCTTGAAAGAAGAAAATCTGTCAGAACAACTGATCAGTTGATGCTCATCATTCACACTGCCTTGATGGAGTATTGGTTTTGTGCCTGCACAAACACCTACACTGGCAGCTTTCAAGAGCTCAGAATCCCCTCCTCTGACTCTCTGTGATAGGTGTTTGCCTCACAAACACAAAGTGCAGGGTTTGAGTCTCACAAGGGAAAATTGGCTAGGCTTAAAATGGCTCACAAGGGCAGTTAGCGTAGCACTAATCTATGAATCTACGAGATTGGCTAAATTCTTCTAATCCCTGTCACAGAAAGTAAATTATTCAGTCTTTAGTGCCAGCTGAAGAACTCACACTGTTGAATCTTCTCTGCAGCCTGCATTGATAGATTACATATTGTAGACACAGATAACATCACTTTGGGAACTTTTCTTCCTCTTTATTTTTATATACTTTTGTTTTCTTTCTGATTTATTTAAAATAATAATATATGTGTGCTAGTTTTTTTATGTTAATATCATTACAGTTTACCACTGCTGTTAATTCCTCTGGAAATTCTAACATACTACTGTAAGGTATATATGCTTAATACTGCGTTTAAGCAGTTATGGGCTTTTATAAGTGTTTTATGACTTGTACTGGAAAATTGAAATTCTGTGGTGTGAGTTGAACATTAGGATCCATCTCTTGGCAGGGTGCCAAGAGGCCTGTTGTTTCTGTTGTTTATCTACTTCACTTTGAGGTTCTGACAGGAAAATATTGCATTTATTTTCATGTTTTGCTTCATTTTCATGATATCTACTACTGGTTTAACATTGCTATAGGCATTTTTACTGTTAAATTGCAATTTAGGCAAGCTAGGTTTGGAGATGTACTTGAGTGGAAGCAAACTGGAGGTATGCCAGAGATTGGCAGTTCTATGATTTTACTGAGGATGAGATTCCTAATGTTTTAGCTGTTCCTACTCTATCAGCCTTAGTTGATTTCTGTAAAACTGCATGTAAAACCCCTTTGTCTAATGATCCACTTCCAAAAAAGGCTATGAGGAAATTCAAGATGTACTCTGATCTTGCATCTCCCTTTTTCCTTTGTCAGCTGACCCAGTTGTGGTTTCTCCAGCTGCCAATGTGACAAGAGACCCTAAGCTTCTTCTAATCCTAAGCCACCAGATAAAATCAGTAAGTGGTTAGAATTCCAGGGAAAAAGCTCTCTCAGTCTAGCACTTTATTCTTTAGAATTTTAAATTATCAGGGCTTCATCTGAAAATTTATTTTGCAATGTGTCTACAGTTTAGATGAATTTGCTGGTTCTTTGCCTGCTGAACAGAAGTAGTATCCTATGAATGAGATGGTTTCTAATGCAACTCAGGTTTTGAAACATGGTTTTAGGAGTGTCTTGAAAAATGTGGGAACTGTTTCTAGAAATGCAGCTACTTTTGTTTTGTTGAGAAAATTTGCTTGGTTACATAATCATGATTTTTCTGAGGATTTAAAAAATTAAATGTTTAAGTGCTCATGGGTTCAGACACCTAGGCAGCAAGACATTTTCCTGTGGTACATTTGGTTGGGGACACATGGCTGAAGTGACATTCAACTGCAGAGCAATATGGCTATTGTATATTCCCTGTGGGCAAAGAGAAGCACACACTGCCATGCCAACAGCTTTAATAATGAAGTGCATGGGGGCAGAAAAAGTAATGAATGTTGTGCTCAGTGTACAGTACATGGTTATATAACTACAACATGTAGAACTGTGCTACAGCATGGAGGAAAGCCTGCATACTCCTGTAGTCACATTTATGCTCCAGTAAGCATTTTAGGTAATGTTCCCTAGACACTGTGAAGGGGGTAGTGGTTCACACACACCAGTTATAAAGGCAATGCCCATTGTGCATTGCATTTTGTTACCAATGGCATGGCCATTGGCCAGCCTCTTGCTGATGCCTGCCATACTACCTGCTGTCCCATGTTGCCTTGGGAGCCATGGACATTATTTTCCCCCTGTGCATTTGGTTATTGAAGTTGTGGACATGGCACTGCATTCTCCTCTTTGCCCTCAGGGAAATCTCAGCAGCCATATTTCTCTGTAGATGAATGCAATTTCAGCCTTGTGTCCCCAACCAAATGCACGCAGGAAATGTCTTGCTGCCTAGGTGCCTGAACCTCCTGGAGACCATAAGTGGTGAAGAACCTTTAAGGTCTGAATCAGTGCTAACATTTTTTTGACATTCATGTCTTTTGTAATGTCTAAAGGACCCCATTCACCTTGTACTTGAACTGCCTTGTACATTGTTCTCCATGCAAAATCTGACAAGTCCATCTAGGCTGACTGAATTAGGGTCTAGAAGGAGAAGGGTAGGTCTGGATTGAGGGACATCTGATCCCTCCACCACTGTAACTTTCATTTCACAAAATCCAGCACTGGTACCTAGAACTCAATGGGAAGTAGGTGCTGGCACCAACAAGTTATTAAGTACCATTGATTCTTTCTCATGTAGACTCCGGCCCATGGTGTTATGAGAATCAGTAATGCCATGAGGCCTAGAAATTTGTTAAACTCTCCTGGAGAGTCAGCTTCTTGCAGAGAGAAATCATTGAACATGTTCTGAAAAGTCAGGACTGTATCTTCTGGCACAAAGGACATACTTTTTCTGTGCCAATCATACACCACAGGAAGGCAATTCTTCATGAGGGTGTGAGACAGGAGATTTATAGGTTCAACTTGCAGTACAGAGCAATTGGCATTTGATGATAAGCATCCTTCAGATGTAAAGTGACCATGAAACAGTGGTACTGAGGAAGGGGTAGAACTAGCTGTAGGGTGAGTATTTTGAATTTGGGTACTTTCAGAAAGGTATATTGGTATGCCAAATCTTATACTAGTCTCCATAATAGCTCCTTTTTTTAGGTATCAAAAAGATTCTGGTGTAGAATCATTTTCCTTTTTGTGGTGTAGGAACTGGTTCTATAACTTCTGCTTGCAACTTGCGAAGAAGTACTGGAGAGAGCAGGCATGTCTTGTCTGGTGGGTGTGGGGGGTATTTCACTGAACGGAGGAAGATTTTCTGTTCACTAACGAGAGTATCCTCACTGGCAACTTCCATGATGGCTGCACATTGAGTAACAGCTTAATTCTAGCTCTCCCAGTGTGAAAACAGAAACTCAGCAGAGAAGGCCAGAAGACTTTTGTGTTTATGGGTACATTTCAGTAACTGGCTAGTAAGTGTACTGCCTGGATGCCAGGGAAAAACGAAATACAGAGGACCTTGGAAAAAATCAGCTACAAAAAGTGAGGAAGAAACACTGACTGGAGAACATTCTGCAGCTGTTCAGCAAAAAATAATGCAACCTCCAGACACGATTTCCAGTAACCTACAGGAAGATACAAGACAACTGCACACAGACCTGGTTAAAATAAATGAAGCACTGATGGAATATATCAACACAAACAACAAAAGGCCAGAAAAAAATGGAAGAAGCTATAACAGATATTCAGATGAGGGGATAAAGCTGCAGAAATCAGAAGTTGAAATGAAGAAAAGGCTGGCTGACTATGAGACTACTCAGGAAGATATGTTTAAAAAACATAATAGAATTAGAGGACACAGCACGTAAGGAAACCTGACATTTTCAGCTATAAAAGCAAAAATAAGCAACTGGATTGGTATTCCACGGCAGGAGTTGTTAGTTGAAAAGGCATATCATATGTATGCTCCAAACTTGGCTGTGAGAAAGCAATGTAAATCTTTAATAGCAAATATGCAAGCCTACCAGCAAAAGGAGTTGATTTTTGACAAAACTGTGGCAGAAGGACACAGTACTAAAAGTGGGAGACAGCAGAGTTTTTGTGGCTAATGATTACTCATTGTGCACCAGGCAGGAAGAGGAGTAAATGTATTCCACTATTCAGGGAATGTTGAGATGCAGGTATGAGATTCAAACTGCTGAACCCAGCTGTCTTCAAGGTATTCTTCCCTGTAGGGACAAAATCATTTTTTTGATGAAGTACAAGCTAAGGAGGAAATACAAAAGTTTGTCCAACAGAAAGTGAGCTGAAACAGAAGGAGGTTCTCCTTCTTATTCTTTTGGTTATAAAGACCACAGAGAGACTGTACCCATGAAACCTCTTCCAATGTTTCAAAGGAAAATGAAGAGAAGGAAGGGAGCATAAGAATTCACTAGAAGAATAGAGAATATGTTGGAAATGAAGTTGAGACAAGATTTGGGAGATGGAGAAGAACAGTAATAAAACCAGTAACTTAATGTGGTATTACAATGCAATAATTATATTTGTGAAATATGACAGAATAAAAAATCTGGAAATATTGGACTTATTCAGAATTTGTTGGACTTCTGGGGGATTCTAAAGCATATGTCCTACTTCATGTCATTAATGTTCGAAAAAATGCTTTGGGGGGATAAGAGAGAGGAGAAAGTTAACGGGTCTATATCACAGCATCAAAAAAGACATTAATTGAATGGCTTTAATATCAAAAATGCCGTGCACTGAGGTGTGTTTTGTGAGACTGGGGTACAGTGAAGATCGGAAAATTTGCCCTTTCCTCACTGTAGTGCAATCTCAGGTTGGTATATATAATTAGCTGTCTGTGGGAGCACAGCTCACTACAAAAGTAACTTCTATGCACAGCATTTTCGATTTTTAAGCCATTCAATTAATTTCCTTTTCAATGCCATGATATAGACCCAAAGTTAACTATTAGTAAATTAAAAAAAATCTTAATAGTACTATTTTTGTGGTGTATGGTTTTCTTTGCATGCTATAAAGAAAGTTATCTCAGTTATTTTTGAGTGTAATGAGGACTGTAATCTGATGCTTTAGTTCTTTATTATTTTCTTTTTCCCTTCTCTCTTTCTTCTTGATCCATTTTAAGAAATTGGGCACTGCAATGTAAAAAAAAAAAAAAGCCTGGTTAAAAGAGCATGACAAAAGGAAAATGTATCTTTCTGGCATGGGGGGGAATGACTGGATTAAGTACCTTAGACTGATTTAGTAACAAATTTTAAGAGAAAGAAAGTAAAGGAAAAAAGAATATTGAATATTTTGAGGCTTTTTTATAGCAAATAGATGCATGATCAGTAGCAATTCTGTATATGGGTTTCATGTCTCCATGAAGACAATCTAATAATGAAAAATTGGCTGTCTCGTTGTCTTGTCTCAATGGAGACAATCTGATAAATAGAAATTGATTACAGTCTGGTGGAGAGTGATTGGCTGGGGGAAAAAAGAAAAGGGATACTGGCTAGGAGATAATGTTCTTTGAAAAGCATTCAGTGGTTTTCCCACCTGAGAGAGCTATAAAGATAAGATAAAACTAGTTAGCACTTAATAGAAACACAGGCTGCACAATGCATATTTAGATAACCTTTCTTTTAGTATAACTCAAGTCTGTGAGTGTGGCTGTCAGTCTGGGACATTTGTTCCTATTAGGAGGGTAAAACTTCAATATTTGAAGATGTACATAAGTTTGCATGTTAGTATTAAGTTAATGCGTTTTAGGGGGTATTGGGAGTTTGTTTGTCTTTTTGTTTGAGGGTGTTCAATAAAACAAAAAGTTTTGTAAGATGTGACATAGGCACAAATGGATATGACAAGAAGCAACTGTATAAAAGTTCAACCTGCCAAACAGTGTATGCATGTAAACAAAAGATGGAATTAGACATTTAACAAAAAGGTGTTATACATGAAAGGTGGGAATAATAACTTTTTCATACAATGATGCCTTCTGTAATGTCTTTAAATGTCAATGGTCTCACAAATAAATACAAAAAAGAAAGAGTAGTTAGTGAACTATATTAAAATATAGAGTGCAAATAGTTATGTTACAGGAGACACACCTGGAAAGACATGAACATGTGAATTTGATAAAGAAAGGTTTTCAGGATGGTTATTCAGTGGAATACCTGGGATAAAGAAAGGACTACGTACTGTATATTAATTGCAAGAGGAGCTCCAATGGTGATAGAAGAGGATACAAGATATAATAATGGCAGATTTGAAGTGCTAAGGGGCTCCTGGCAAGGGAGGAGGGTTACAATGGCATGTATTTGTATTCCACCTAAAACTGATATAATGGAGCTTAACAAAATTCTGGGAGAAATAATCAGTTTTCAACAAGGAATATTACTTATAGGTGGGGAATGGAATTTGATTTGCAGCAGTGAAGATGTGACTGGGGGCACAGAAGGGAAAGTATAACAAAGGAGGGTAGATTTTTGAAGACATTTATGAAAATATTGGGCATGGAAGATGTGTATATAAAAACTGGACTAGGGCAGACAGAATTTACATTTCACAGGAACATTTGCATTTAATTGAAAGTCTTGGTATGTACCCGATAACTATTTCAGATCATACACCAATAATAACTAAGATAAGCACGCTGGGTAATGAAATAAAAATGAAACACTAGCACTTTCCCACCTACCTGTTGAAAAGAGAGGAATTTAAGGAATGGGCAATTAAGATTATTCAGGAGCTATTCCAGAGGATAGAAATTTCTTCTGAAAATATAACTAGGAAGTGGGATAAAATTAAGATGAAGTTTAAAAACAGGGTGGAGATTAAAGGAAGGAAGCTATGGTTAAGAAGTAACAACAATTATTTAGATGAACTGATAAATATTAAAGTATTGCAGAATAGGGGGACTCTCACAGAAGAAGCAGATCAATTGCAGAATGTTAAGCAGAAAATAAGGGATTACCTCATTAATATGCACACGTTTAGAAAGATTGCTGTTAAGCAACAGTTTTTGATAATAACACTAGAGCACAAAAACTTTAAGCACAACGACTCAGGCAACAAAGTAGAAAGGGTTGTTGTCAAGCTTAAAGAGTCTATAACAAGGAAGGTAACAAGAGATCCTGTAGAGGTATTAGAAATATTTTAGACATTCTATGAAAGTCTGTATAAAGCAGAGAAATATGGAAATCAAGAAATGGTATAAATGGAAATGTTTATGGAAGAATTAAATATGGCAAGATTAGAAGTAGATGAAGCTCAATTACTGTTAGGATATGAGAAGATGAGGTAAAAATTGTGATGTGCAACTAATCTACAGGAAAGTCCCCGTGAATCGATGGTATTCCTATGGATATTTGGAAGCTAGGAGGGAAAAACTGATAAGATACGGAAGGTTTTGTTTAACAGTATTTTAAGAGGAGGAGAAGTACTAACATCTTGGAAGAAGGCAGTTTTAGCTATAGTACCTAAAGAGGGTAAAGATCCATCAGATCCAGCTTCATACAGGTCCATTACAATACTAAACCATGATTATGAAGTGTTCATGTCTATAATGGCTAAAAGAATACCAAAAGCAATGCCAAAATTGATAGATATGGATCAGTGTGGTTTTGTGGAGGGGAGGCAAACATTTAACAACATTAACAGAACATTTATGATCCAGAGGGAAGTAGAATGTTAGAAAAGACCAGTGTTGCTGGTGGGTCTTGATGCAAACAAAGCATTTGACAGAGTAAACTGGGACTTTATGAGCAGGTCAGTGAAAGCATTTGCATTTCCTGAAAAAATATATAAGATTGATTAGGAGGATATATGAGGGATCAGAGGCGAAAATTAAAGTGGGTGGGTTCCTCCCTGATAATTTCTTATTGAGCAGAGGAACCAGGCAGGGATGGGCCTCTTTACCGTTTGTTATTTGCATTATAAAATAGAGCCAGCTTTTCTTGACTACCACACCAGTTATATCCTTGAATTTTTGAGTTCCTTATTTTCTTTGCCAAAGGTTCTAAATATAATACAAATAAAAAGTAATGTATTTTGGCTTTTCCCGGTTAAAGGTCGCCACAGCAGAACTCCAGTCCGCTAATGATTGGCAGTGGATTTTTACAGTGCCAAGTTGCCAGCCCGATGCTCAACCTTCAAAGAAGGCACACCCATTCCCTCACGCACCTATCTGCATGTCTTTAAAATCACTCGATCGCATGTCTTCACCGTGGTCGAGTGACATTTAAAGACATGCAGGTAGGTGCGTGCATGAATAGGTGTGCCTTCTTTGAAGGTTGGGCATTGGGCTGACAACTCAGCACTCTAAAAATCCACTGCCAATCATTAGCAGACCAGAGTTCCTCTGTGGCGACCCCTAACCGGGAAAAGCCGAAAGACATCACTTTTTATTTGCATTATATTTAGAACCTTTCTCAAAGAAAATAAGGAACTCAAAAATTCAAGGATATAATTGGTGTGGTAGTCAAGAAAAGCTGGCTCTATTTGTAGATGATATTATCTTATAGGTGACAAAACCATAAAGAGACATTACAGTGTTGTGGAACATTTTGAGACAGTTTCAAATCTTTCTGGGATACAAAATTAATGAAACTAAAACAAAGGCAATAGCAGTAAATTATGTACCAGCACATGAACTGGTTCAGCAATATCTATATTTATGCAGCTATGATAAAATGAAGTATTTAGGAGTATAGATTAAAAATTATTCTGGTGTGGCAGCTAAGGATATGTGGGAACAGAGTAAACAAAAGATAATACAAAACCTGAGAAAATGGAAGCGTTGTTATATGGATATGTATAGTAAGATACAAGAAGCTAAAATGTTTTTAGTCTTATACACAGGTCAGGCATATTTTATCAACCAGAGGAGAAGTTGTGAATAGCAATTAATAAAAAGCTGAATGACTTTATCTGGAAGGAGAAGACGGCAAGAGTCAAGTGGGATAAGGTGATTCTTCCAGTAGAACAGGGCATATTGGGATTGCCTGAATTGAAGGGGTATTTCAGAGCTGCACAGTTAAGGCTCCTATGCATAAAAAGGGTCTATATTACCAGATTGAAACTTTAGTTCTCGAATACCTAAAGAGCGATCTGGTAATATCAAAATCCAAAAACAGCAAATGTCCGATTTCACGCAGGGAAAGAATTTCCTTGGCCGTTATGCAGATTATCCCCTTTTGTCCAATGTAGAATGATCTCAGAGTTGGTATATTTAGTTAGGAAGTTGTTGGGGGCAAAGCCCCCCACTTGATTTGGATTTAAACATTTTTTTTTCATATGGCCAAGGGGAATTCTTTCCTGAGTGAAATCGGCCATTCACGGATTTTGGATTTTGATATTACCAGATCGATCTTTAGGTATTCGAGTAACTAAAGTTTCTATCTGGTAATATAGACCCACATGACACAAGCAGAAAACTATAATTCAAAGTGGAATGGGATAATGATGAAACAGGGGGAAGCTCAAGAAACAAGGAGAGAGTGGGATTTTGTATGCAGACCTTTAAGAAAAATAACAATAATCATGCAAAATATTATATCCATAAAGCAACAGAAAGTATCCTAAGAACTAAGCCAACATGGGGATGGAGAAAGGAGATTCTGCCAATATAGATGACTGTAATTAGGGATATAGACATTATGCAAGATGGGACTGGAATTTATTGGAGAAAAGTGGCAAAGGAACCAAGGTATTGTGAGCAAATAACTAGACAGGGAAAGATGATAAAATGGGAAGATGCCAAGAATTTATTTGGACTGCAGGTTAGAGATTGACTTCCTATTAAGGACTGATATCAGAGTATAGGCAAAGAGAAAGAAATAGGGGGCTCCTAAACAAAAGACCAGCACTCTTAGAGTTTTAGTAGAATCTAGAACAGAAGCTAGAAGTAAAACAGGAATAATTAACAGAAAATAGAAAATATTGCAGAGGAGGTTAGAAAAGATTGGGAAGAGAGATTGGATAAGCAATTCACAAAGAAACAATGTGAGGATATAAGTATGTCTTCCAAATATTCAACAAAATCTAGAAAATGTAGGATTTTTGCTTGGAAATGTTTACATAGATATTTTTATATCCCAAGTAGACTCCAGCGAATTTTTCCTGTCCTAGACAGCAAATGGAGGTGTGACAGGGAAGAAAAAGATAATTGGGAACATATTTTCTGGGAGTGCAGTGATTTAGTGGAGTTTAAGGATTCCCTGCGGTATGCACTGTTGGAGATGCTGGGTGGGCAGATTGGTGTGATGAGGGAGATGATTTTTCTATGATACAGAATTGGAATTGCCTAGACCTGGTAAGGCCTTACTGTGTCTAATTATGGTGGCTGCTAAAAAAGCAATTACTAGAAAATGGAAATCAAAATCTAACCCAACTGTACTAGAAGTAGTGAATATAGTAACAGAGATAAAGCAACTGAAACTGAGATCTTTAGAAAAGGGTAGGAAAACTGCATAGGAAAAAAATGGGAATTGTGGGAACAATACATACAGGGGAGGAATGAGTTTTAAAAGAAGGCACGACTGAAATGAGCTATGTAATGTTTGACTGAAAATGATTGGGTAGATTATAAGTGGTGTATAATGTTTGCAACTGGGAGTGTTTCAGTATGCTTTGTGATGTGAAATGCTTGCAACTAGGATTGTGTCGATGCAGTTTGTTTTCATTTATATAAATGTTTGCTTATGTTGTAAGTGATGGTTTTATAAAGATGGTTCTTTAAAAAAGGGGGGTAGTATTTGAATGATTTATGTGATGTTGCTTAGGTTATATGATATATAGCAATATATGTGAAGCATAATGTTTGTTAATTTTAACTTGTTAATACAGTTTGGTTACTTTTATATAAATGTAAATGCACCTATGTCACAAGTGATAATTCAGTAAAGGTATTTAAAAAACTATAACCATATAGAATATTATATTTATAAGTAGTAGAAAGTATTCTAAGAACTAAGTCAAGACAGGAATGGAGAAAGGAGATTCTGCTGATAGGGATGAAAGCAATTAGGGATACAGACAATATTCCAGAGGGGGGGTGTAATTTATTGGAGAAAATTGGCAAAGGACCCAAGGTATTTGGAGCAAATAACTAGAGAGGGAAAGATAATGGAATGGGAAGACACCAACAATTTATTTGGACTGCAGGTTAGAGATCCCCTTCCCTGTCAAGGATTGAAATCAGAGTATAGGCAAACAGAAAGAAATAAGGGCCCCTAAAAGAAAGACCAGCATTGGTAGAGTTTTTAGTAGAATCTAGAATAGGAGCTGCTGTTAAAAAAAAGGTATAATTAGTAGAGCATATAAAATATTGCATGATAACTATAAGAATCAATTAGAGGAGGTTAAAAAGGATTGGGAAGAGATACTGGATAAGAAATTCACAAAGAAACAGTGGGGAATAGATGTATGTCTCCCAAATATGCAACACAAAATAGAAGATTTAAGATTTTTGTTTGGAAATGTTTACTTAGGTATTTTTGGGTAGGCAGAAAATGTTGGAGATGTGATGGGGAAGAAAGGGGTAATTGGGAACATATTTTCTGGGAGTGTAATGAGTTGGCAGACTGTAAAGATTCCCTGCATAGTACTCTATCAGAGATACAGGATGAGCAAATTGGTATATCTAGGGAAATTATTTTTCTGAGCTATGATACAGAATCGGAATTGCCTAGCCATAGCAATGCCTTGCTGAGTCTAATTATGGTTGCTGCCAAAAAAAGCAATTGCTAGGAAATGGAAATCAAAATTTAAATCAACTGTATTAGAGGTAATGAATATAATAACAGAGATAAAACAACTGGAACTGGGATCTTTAGAAAAGGGTAGGAGCAAACTGCATAGAAAAAATGGGAATTGTGAGAACAATACATACATGGGTGGAATGAGGTTTAAAAGAAGTCAGGATTTGAATGAGCTATGCAATGTTTGACAATGATTGGGTATAAAAATGTATGATTGCCTTTGTCTTAAGTGATAATTTAATAAAGATATTTCTTGTTAAAAAACATTAATAGAACAATCATGATTCAGAGGAAAGCATAATATGGAGAAAGCATTCGACAGAGTAAGCTGGGATTTTTTGAGTAGGGCAATGGAAGCATTTACATTTCCAGATACAATAATACAGTCAATTAGAATGATATATGAGGGATTGGAAGCAAAAATCAAAGTGAGAGGGTTGCTCTCTGATAAGTTATGTTTGAACAGAGGAACCAGGCAGGGGTGTCATCATACCCCTTTGTTATTTGCATGATATTTATAACCATTGGCAAGGAAAATTAGGAACTCGGAAACAGCAGAATATAATTAGTATGGTGTTCAGGAAAAGTTGGCTTTATTTGCAGATAATATTTATGTGTACTTGATAGAAGCAGAAAAGGGCATCTCAGTATTGTGGGACATTCTGAAACAGTTCCATTTTTTGCTGGCTATAAAATAAATGAAGAAAAAATAAATCATATATCTATAAGCTATATAGCCACACATGAACTGGTTCAACAATACCCATGTTTATGGGGACATGATAAAGTGAAGTATATAGGAATATACTTTAAATGATTTTGTTATGGCAGCTATGGATTTGTCAGAAGAGACTAAACAATACAAAATTTGAGAAACTTGAAACTCTTATTTATGGATATGAATAGTATGATACAAGCAGTAAACTGCTTTT